>NC_092874.1:483034662-483258471 GCF_028372415.1 Notamacropus eugenii | reverse complement strand
AGAGTTCAAGAATTTGGAGTCAGAGAAACACTGAGGAGCTTCTGGAAATTAGGAGAGACAGTTCCATTTTCTGTATTTGTTTTGAATCTGTAAGACCCTTGAGGGGAAAGAATTTGGTTCTTGTCTCAGTATCTCCAACTCCTGGCAAAGTGCCTAGAACATAGTCGACACTTAATAAATGTCCCAATAGAAGCATTTGAAGTGGACAATAGGATGGCCTTCTGCACCTATGCTTTTGTGACTAATCTGCCCCTCCCCAACAAGAGTCAGCTGAACTTTTTTGTAATTCCTGGCTTCTTTTTTCTTTTCTCTGGATGAGCTTTTTTATTTAGAGAGTGCATTTAAACAGCTTGAGGAGGGTATCAATATTTCATTGAAATTTGTTCTAAACTGTTGCTCCAAAATGCATGACTTGAAGAAGCTGTTAATCTTGTAATCATGTATGAGGGAAAGGACAGTCCCGTGAAAATATATGTTTTGCGATGCGGAGGATGGGATGCCACCTCAGGGAAAAGCTGAGGCAGAGGGGAGGGGGGGGGAAGGGGTGGGGATTCTGAGCTCTGTTTCTTCCAGGGAGAGTGCATTTTCTTTCTAAACATCTTAGGAAGTGTCAATAAATACATTTCTCTAGCAGAAAGCATGTGTTCCACTCAATCAGTGATTTCCTGGGCTGAATGGGACGATGGTGGATGAGTTGTGGAAGTGAGTGCAGGTGTCACTGCCATGAGCTCAGGACCCTACCAAGAGCAAAACCAATGATCATGGCTCATTGCGCTTTCTGTGGAGTTATTTAAAATCTCCAGTTGCATTCAGAACAAAACGCCATCAGAAGTTTTGCCTGATCTGAAGTAATTTAGAAACAAACCTGGAGGAGTTGGACCCTACATCTTATGGGCTGCTTTGCTTCCTTCCAAGTAACACCCAAAGGAGGTAGCCATGTGATGTGGCAAGATCTTAGATTTGGAGCTAGAGGGGATTGTAGGGGGCATCTAGTCTGGCGTCTTCATTTTTAGAGATGAGGAAACTAAAATTCATAGAAGAGAAGTGACAATGAGACATAGGCTAAGAGGGTCATTGATTTCAAGTTAGAAGAAATGTCCAATCATTTCATTTTGCATATGAGGAAACTGAGGCATGGAGAGATGACTGGATTTGCCCCAGTTCCATAGGTAGCATGTAGCAGACCCAGATCTGGGAACTTCACATCCAGCTCTCTTTCTAGCACATTATTAGACAATCATTTGGGAAGTTTGAAATTGGAAACTCACTTAGGATCTTTTTTGAGAAACTATAGGGAAAGATGACTAAGCCGCACTCTCACCCCAAGGATGCCAACAGATCTGGGAAGAAGTTACAACTAAATGTGGGTATTAGAGACCCCATTGTATGTTAGCAGACCTTGTGTGCTTGGCGGATACAGTTTCCAGTTTTAGTTTGGAGCAAGGCAATGCTACAAGCCTGTGAATTCCAAAATGAACCTTCCAAATTCACATTGTCTAAGTCTGTAAGAAAGACTTCTGTACCCAGGAAGGCTCTCTTCTCAGTTTTACCAGTGATCTCCATGCACCAGGGAGTGTTTCCTTATATCCCCAGATCTGTCCTAATAGCAGTGGGGTCTGTTTCTTAGAACTGACTAAGGGCTCCATCCCCTTGAGCGTGGGGGACATTTTCCGACAGGCCTTCTTACCTCCCTGGGTGTTTCCAATTTGCTCACAGTTCGGCTGCTGGAAGTCTATTGTCTCCAGCAAAGGCAGAGAGTGCCCTGTGTGGGGATCAAAGCCTGACTACAGCGCAGGTCTTCAGCCCCCAAATACCCAAAGTCATTTCGGAGAAATTAAGTGCTTCGACGTTTGCTTGCCCACTGATTGGGGTCCTTTGGATGCTGATAGCAATCAGGGTGAGCTTCCTCCCGCTGATGTAATGATGATGAATGCTGTGCCTCTGTGGCTGCAGACAGCTCTTCTCAGTGGATGCAAAGCGCTTGTTAATGAATTGGATAGGAGGGCTTCACCACATAAGTAATAGAGCTAGGAATTAAAAAGAAAAGACAAGGGAAAAGCAAACTGGGGATTGGGGGAAGCAGAGAGAAGTGGTTCAGGTTGGATGGAAACAGCAGAGGCTGCTCCTGAACAGATGAGCTTCGGCTGAGGGAGGTAGCCTGATGAGGAAGATGAGGAAGAGCTAAATGGCAAAGGTTTTCTGTGATTAACCCAGGCAAGTAAAAAGAGTGGGGATCAAAGCAATGGGCACAAGGCCCGGAGATTTTATCTTGTCTTAGACTTAGTCCCTCTGTGTGTGCCCATTTCTTCCCTCTAAGATGATCTCCATTTTGCCCTGTCTATGTTTTCTACATACATGGTGGCTGTTCGCAGGTTGCCTTCTGAGTGAGACTATCAGCTCATTGAGGGCAGGGCCATCTTTTTGAATGTTTTGTGTCTGCAGAGCTTAGCATAGTGCCTGGCACATAGGAAATACTCAAATGCTTCCTGACCAACTGGAGAGATGGGGCTGATTCCATAGGATTATAGAACTTGAGGTGGCAAGTAGCTTGGAGGCCATGCAATCCCATGCTGTTGCTTTACAGATGAGGAAATCCATTCCGGAAGGTCACACAGCAAGTTAATGGCAGAGTCAGGATTGTTCTCTGACTCCAAACACAGACCTTTCCCACTAGATCATACTTACATGATCTTTGTTGGCTACATGCCACAACTGACTTGGTTCCCTGCTCTCATCCCCTTCTCTTCTCTGACGCTGCCCCAAAATTGTACCGGCCCTCATCACCCTATTGCAATAACTTGGGGAAAAGAGTGGTCTGGCCTTGCCTGCCTTCGGTTTCTTCCCGTTCCAATCCATCCTCCATTCAGCCGCTTAACTGATTTTCCTAAATTGACATAGGTCTGACCATGTCAATCACACCCCTCCCCCAACTCAATAAACTCCAGTGGCTCCATATCGCCTCCAGTGTAAAAGACAAAGCCATCTGCTTCACATTCAAAATCCTCCATACACTGGCCTCTTCCTACCTTTCCAGTTGTTTTACACCTCGCTCTCCATCATGTACTTGTCAGTCTAAATTGTGGCTGCTTCTCACACAAGAGCCTCCATCTCTCAATTCCGGGACTTTTCTCTGGCTGTCCCTCTTGCCTGCAACGCTCTGCTCTGACTACTGACCTCTTTGGCTTCCTTTAAGCTTCCATTAAAATCTTTTCTTCCATAGAAAACATTCTCCAACCCTTCTCAATCCTAGTACTTCCCTTCAGTTAACGATTTCCTGTTTATCCTGTTCATAGCTTACTTTGCATAGTTTTGTTTGCATGTTGTCTCCATTATTAAATTGTGAACTCATTGAGGGCAGGGATTGTCTTTTGACTCTTTTTTGTATCACCTGTACTTAGTAAAGTTCCTGGTACATAACAGGCACTTAAAGTTTATTGATTGATTCATGCTTGACTAGTGTTATGCAGAAGCTTTGAAACATATTTTATTACATAGGGAGTAGATGCAAATCATGATTTATTGTGTAGAAAGAGGAGCCCTCCACCTGTGATCAGGAGGAGCAGAGATAAGTAGATCATAACTAAAATGGGACTCTGGGGTGAAGGATGACCTAGGTTTGGACCTTTTTATGGCAGAAATGATAACAACTTCAGATGTGATGGAATGGGAAGAAGTCAAGAATGTTTTGGGGAGGGGGAAAGGCTGCTTAGTTCTCTTTCCCTCAGAATGTTTCAATGTCAGTCTTGAACGCTGGAATGGTTTTTCTTGACTTAGCTGTCTCTCAGCAGCCTTTGTAGCAAGGTGATGACCATCAGCCCTGGGATGACTAGGTCACCAAAAAGCCAAGGCTACCCCTGTAAAACTTGCAGATGATATTTCAGAACTGGGCTTTGGGGTGGTAGGGATCAGGAGTGCAGTAGAAAAATGCAAAGTTGGGGGGGAAAGAAAATTAAACTTCTTAGAGGAAAAAGAAAATACTTTTTTCCACCTCTGGAAACCACCCATCTGTTTTCCTCTAAGAAAAACCTTTCAAAAGAAACAACTGAAATCACTTCTTTATTCAAGAAAATAGTAGAGTTTCTGACTTCAGATTTAAATAGCTCCTATTTTTGAAAATTTTATCAAAGCCAATGGGGAAGGTCTGTTATAGAGGAATCACTTGAAGTGATATGTCATCCATCTTGATTTTCTTCATTCAAGATTTCCGTATCAGGGTATTAAAACTGACATCTCTGAACACAATTTTGCCACTTTACCCATCTTTTATTTATTTACACACACACACACACACACACACACACACACGCACCATTAGGTTTTTTTTCCCCCTTCTTAGTAAGACCTAGCTTGATTTTAATGAAAATAGGAAGGAAAGAAGAAGTTAAATTTGACCCTTCATAAATTCTTCATTGAGACACTGTGCTGTAGATGAGCCTTTGAGGGACTGTATAGAGCTCCAAACTGAACTCTGCCTTGACCTGTGTATATGTTAGCCATTCCATTTCTGAGCAAAATCACCTCTAAGAGAATTAGCTGCTAAGGAATGGAATCTGAAAAAGAGATGATCAAAACTATGGATGGCAGTGCGTGTGGGGGTGGCGGGGATGAGAAGAGGTTGAAAAGTGGACTCCAGTGGCAAGTGTTCATTCGAAGCACAGTGTTTGGAAACTCACTCTCTCAGGAGTCTTATATAAGGCTGAAGTTAGACCTTTAAGATTGGAGTGATGGATCCTTATTTTGGAGATTGTTAGGTTTTTTTCTCTTTTTGTTTGTTTGTTTGTTTTTTGCTTTTGTTTCAGGGAGTGCTTTGTTTAGGGGAAAACATAGGTTGAAAAAGGAACCCTGCTGCTTGGGGCTATTTCTTGTTAGTTAGGTGCAACCATTGAAGAAAAGGGTTCATTGCTCAGAAAATTTAAACAGAAAACTTTTGGTAAACTTTATGCCCTGAAGAATGAACTATATTCAACCCACACATCATAATGTGTGCATTTTTATAAGGTTTTTATATTAACTAGTGAAAGAGAATTATCATAACCTTCCATTTTATCCAAAGGGCTGAGAATGGTTTGAGCTGGTTCATCAAAAACTATTCTAAATACAATTTTTAAAAGGACGTTATGCTGTATTCATCAAAGCAGCCTTAACATTGATTTTAAAAGTTCTACACATAGGTGTGGAATGATTTCTTATTCAATGTATGAACAATGTGATCCAGTGTAAAGAATCTTGAGGGGGGGGCGCGGTGGAGGCATCCTTCGACTTGGGTATATTTTGCCACTTGTGACTTTGGATCAGTCACTTCACCTCAATTTCCTTATATGTATAAGGTTGGACTTCCTGGCTTTTCAGAGATTTTCCTTTATGACTGTGAAGGTTGCTTTTATTTCTAGATCTGTGACCCTATAGAAGATTCACCTAATGATTAAAAAGTTGTAATGCATATTTTGCCAATGCTAAATAATTAAATTCAAACTTAGAAATATTTAATAAAAACCCCTGCTGTGTTTCATGCACTGTGCTTTGTGATGCAAAAATGAAACAATATCTTCCCTCGTGGTTGTTATAGTCTAGTGACTGGCACACAATAGGCACTCAATAAATCAACATTTCTATTGGGGAAAATAATATATTCAGAAACAATTAAACACAAAATATATACTGAGTAATTTCTAGGTTAAAGACTAGCAATGGAAGTGGGAAAACAGGATGGGTTCTTATAAAAGGTGGCACTTGAGCTGAGTTTTGGAAAAGCTAGGAATCCTGGGAGGAGTAAGGTGAGAAGCAAGTATATTCCAGGCATGAGGCAGAGCCTGGGCAAAGGTATGGAGATGGGAGATACAGTGCTATGTAAAAGGAATGCCCACCAGGCTGATGCTTGGTATGCCAATAGATTCAGAACTTCTAGCAATAACTCCACTGTCCTCTCTGGCCTGGAGTCCTGCCCACAGGATGGAGAACACTGGACCAGAGCCGGGAAACGCTTAACATGGGTTCTCTAGAGGGAATGCACTTCTCTTTCTAACCTTTATATCCCCACTACTAAAGCAACCAAAATGAAATAGGGTGAGAATGAAGGGATGGGGCCTTGAGGAAGGCAGCTTTGTTGCCCAGCAGGAACACATCGTAGCTTTCCTAAGCAAGTGATCCCATGAAATGCTAAGGGCAATCTTGAACTTTCCTTGCAGAGTAGGAAGTGTGCTGTTCTAACACCTTTTGTTTGTTTTAAAAGTGTAACTTAAACAAATGGAGGTGTCTGCATGTTTTAAGGAAGATTAGAAGGCAAGCGTGTGTGTGTGTGTGTGTGTGTGTGTGTGTGGTGAAATTAAGATGAATTGTGTACTTTAAATATTTGGGTGGTGGGGAGCCAGATTATTGATCAGCAGGCTGGAATCTTGCCTTGGCTTATGAGTTTTGCAGACTTTAAAAATGAGGAATTCTTATGGTTTCAGAGAAACGCCTACTGCAGAATGTCCATTGGGCTTGGAATGTGTGTTCATGTGCCTTATTATAAAAAGCAAACAAGTTAAGATAGCTGGAAGCTTCTAATAAGAGGCTGCTTCAGGTCTAAGGCTAATGACATTTGGAAAGTAAAACTGAGATGGAGGCCATTCCTTTTATTGCTCGACAAACATTGATGGAATGGTAGCAATATGCCAGACACTGTGCTGAGTGCTGGGGGTATGGGGAAAAAAAGGAAACAGTCTCTGCCCTCAAGGCGCTGACACTCTCTGGGGGAAAGTCAAGTGTGAATATATAGGTAGATGCAGAATAGGTACCGAATAAACACAAGGAGATATGAGGGCATGGGATGCTGCCTTGCTGCTGGGAATGAGAGCAGGATCTTAGAGTTAGGAAGGACCTTGGTGGCCATGAGTTTCAAACTACAGCTGCTCTGATACTTTATTGAGTGTTTGGGATAACAACTCTTCCAGATTTGATAGCAATGCCCTACCTCTTTATTTAAGTTGTGAGGGACTGGGGGAAAGGCAGGGAAGGACCACATATGACTTCTTGGCTATAGAATATGTCCCCTACCAATGAAGGCAGCTCACCTCTGTTCTGCAGCTTCAACTCTTACACAGTTCCCTGATCAGTATCGTCATCAACGCACTCATCATCAGCAAACTTTTATTAAGTGCTTCCTGCGTGCCAGGCATGCTACCAAGCACTGGGGAATCAAAGAAAGGAACAGCAAAGTTACTACCTTTAAGAAACTTTCTAATGAGGGAGACAACAGGCAAATCTATCTTATCTCTCTATATCTGTATATGTACATGCACACATGATATATGTATGTATATGTGTGTGTATGTATGTGTCCCCCACGCCCATGCAAAGGCACCCAAGTGGCAAAGTGGATAGATTATTGGACCTGTAGTCAGGAAGATGAGCTCAAATCCAGCTGCAGACACTTCCCTACCTGTGTGACCCTGCGCAATTCATTTCCTTATCTGTTAAATGGGGATAATAGTAACAGCTACCTCCTAGGATCCTTGTGCAGATAAAATATAATAAAGTGTTTTGCAAACCTAAAAAAATGCTATGTAAATGCCAGCAATTATCAACCTGCCCACCTTATATATCTATCTAATCTATCTTTCTTTGTAAGTGGACAAGAAAAGGCTTCTTGCAGAAGATGAGATTTGAGCTGAGTACGGAAGAATGCCAGGGAAGCGACGAAATGGAAACCATACATTCAGGACCAAATGTTCCTCACTCCAATATTAAATTTCCCTCCTGTTTCATGCTAACTTTGTGGTGGTTAATAATAAAAAAAAATATTGACCCACAACATGCTAAGCACAGAGTCGTGGGGCATTTTATTTGAGAGTCACTCGTTGAGAGACTGTCATCTCTTTTAAGACTCCTTCAGGAAAATGTGGTATTTAAGTCTGAATTCTGCAGGCAATTGTTTCAGCTTTTTTCACTTTGCCACTGTAGACAGAGCTTTCCTTACTTCCTTGAAGCCTAGCTGATTTAGGGTGAAGTGACTCCTGACTCAGTCCCTCCTCAGGGTCAGAGTGGGGCAGTCTTGGCAACCTGCTTGGCTGATCAAGCTCTCGTTAACTTTAGGTGTAATTCCTTGGAGAGAGCTGATGGAATGAGAAGCCAGCATGGAGGCCCAGTCCCACAGTGCCACAACCAGTGAGAAGAAGAAAGTGGAGACTCCCATCGCCAAGTGCCCCACACGGGCAGACGTCAGTGAGAAAGCCGCAGCCTCCAGCACCACATCCAATGGTGAGTGTCCATGGACTGCCAACATCTTTGAGATTGGCAAAGTTCCCAGTGAACTGCCCCTTTGCACCTGAACTCTGTTCCTTCTTTGGAGAAAGGAAGCAAAGCAGAGAGGGGGAAAAGGAGAGGGGGAGGGTCAATAATTCTTGTTTTGACACCAGCTGCAGACTTGTTCTTCCCAGCTTTCTAATTGGAGATATAAATGTGAGAGGTTATTTCTTATAGGAAGTTCCTGTTTGGGCATTTGAGAAATTGTCCTGATTAGTCTGGCAAGAGTTCAAAATATTTAGCTTTTTACCACTGAAATCTCTCACACTCATCAGAATAGTGAGTTTTTACAAAAGACACAAAAGTTGCCTTGTCACCCAGTTGTTGGCCAGATTTTTTTCCCCAGTAAAGTCAGCCACTGCAGAGGAAACCTAGCAGTGCCTGCTTATTTCCTCGCCCTAAAGCTAACAGGGCAACTACTGTCCGGAGGAGTTTATTTTGGAAGTCTTACGTATGCAGATTTTCATTGCGGGTTTGGGGGAATTTTGTGACTCTCTTCAATTGTCCTTGGGAAGTCGTGTCTTCCACAATTCCTAAGTACTAGCTTTTAATGTTTTAATTAAACTTTCAAAAGATGCCACTGCCTTAATGCTAGCATTGGTCCTTAGAAATAAATTCCCAAAGTCTTTTGAATAAACATTATGGCAGTCATGTGTGATTGACCCCCAAGGCTCCCTTAGCGTCTTTTGTCTGAAGTGGGAGTTTAATTTTTCTGGGATTTTAAGAGGAATGCTTTCAAACCCACTCCCACCCCTTACCTCACTGCAGGTTAGAATATGCTTTATGAGAAGAGAAAATGAATCAGGGAATCCTAGGTTCAGAGGAGTGGAGAGGGAAGGGGCCGACGGGTCCATCAAATCTGATATCTTCATTTTATGGACTTACCCAGGATTGCATGAGTGTCAGAGTTAAGATTTGAACCCAGGTCTTCTGCCTCCAGAGTAAGTGTTTTTCCCATGTGCCAATATCCTCCATTTTGCAAAATTGATTTTTTTTTTCCTGGCTTAGTAACAGAGACTGAGAGCAGGGTATATCTGTGGGAGTGGGTATTCCATTCCCTTCAGGTAACTTCCCATTGCCCTTTGTCTCTGTCACTCCTTCGCCCCTCCCTGCGCCTCCTCTTTTTTCTCCTTTCTTTCCCCGCTCTTTCTCTTTTCTCTCTCCATTTCCTTCTTTCTCTGTTTTTCTATCTCTGTCTCTCTCTCTCCTTGTCTGTCTGTCTCTCGTGGTCTCTCTCTGTCTCTGTCTCTCCCTCCTCTCTCTTTCTGTACTCTGTACTCTTTAGTACAGAGTACTTTTTAGCTAAAGTACTCTTTGGCTAAAACACTCTTTGGCACTACTCTGGAGGGCCAGAGGCATTATCCAAGAACCTTGGAGTTCCTGACCCTTATGAAATCCCAAGCCTGGATGAAAACAAAGTGGTCAAATTTTTGTGGGTCCACTGATGGCTCTTTCATTCGAGCATCGTAGGTAAGTTTAGAGTCTCTCTGAGAAAAAGGTATCTCCACAGCGCAATAAGCAAAACCTGGAGGAAGCTGAAGACCTAGTTAAGTCTCACTGTGTGATCTGAGTTATGCCACCAGAAGCTCTGTCTCTCATAAGACCAGATCATCTCCCTTCCATGCACTGGATTATGTTTCCCTAAAGGGACCATTTTTAATTTCTATGTGATTTTCTAGTTAAATGATTTCACAGAAGTGAATTTGGTTACTGTGACATGAGGGTAGGTGAGCATGGGTGGCTTGTCAAACATTGGATGATGACTCAGATTCTGAAATGATACTTTGAAAATTATTTGCTTTTATGTCACTTACAATGACTTTAATATATGTCTTTGTTTATATATGTATATGTGTACATATACATATATATATGAGAGAGAGAGAGAGACAGAGAGACAGAGAGACAGAGAGACACAGACACACAGAGAAAAAGACAGGAAGATAAACAAATACTAGCAAAGTGGTATGGCAAATAGGTTCCAGAAACCTGGAATCAGGAAGGTGAGGTCCAACTTCAACCTTGCTGAGCTCCAGGCTTCTCTCTAGGGGTCACTTTACAAGTCAGAGGGAAGTTGTAATCTCTAAATGTGCAGCTATAGTGCTATTTTCTGGATGTGTAGTCAAAGTAAAATTAGAAATGGAATTTATTTTAACTGAGAATCAACGTTTGTATCATTTTTTTCAAAAACAAAATAAAAACCTCAGGAATATGAATTTAATAAAAGAAAATAAAACTTCCTAATTCAAGCTGTGCTGAATTGGGATGGGCAGCCCCTCTCAGGAGATGGTGAGACTCCTTCCTCAGAGGAATTTAAGCAGAGACTGAATGATTTTTTGTTGGGGTGGCTACAGTGTGGATTCTTTTTTTAGGTACAGTCTGGATTAGTATCATGAATTCATAGATTTAGAGATGAAAGTGACTTCCAATGTCATTGAGATGATCTCTCTTCATTTTGAAGAAATCCAGTTGAAGAAATTTGGTGCCCAAAGGTGCTCAAGGTCATACAGGTACCAAGTGGCTAAGTAAGGATTTGCCCCAATATCCTCCAAAACCCCAATACAGTCCTTGTTGGACTGAAACAATGAGGAAACTTCTGTGGCAGAGAGTGGAGGATATGTGCTGTAAGGTCTTATTTTTAAAAATTACTTAACTTTTCCTTGCCCTAAAATAGGCACCGATCAGATAACTTAAGAGCTCTTGTCATCTTGGTCTAAGAATCTTTTAAGGTTCTAGATCCTGACTGACTCTTTTCAGCATTTGCTGAAAATTAAGAACCATGTTATCTGAAAGCAGGTGTTTCCAGAGTCCCAACAATGTGAGCTGGCCACAGTGAAGAGCAAGTGGTTCCCTGTCTATGGAGGTCACTGAGTAGGAGTCAGAGGTCACTTGTGGGTTCTCCTGTAGTGTACACTTCTGTCATATATGAGTTGGACTTTATCAGCAGTTCTCAGCCTTCTTGGTCTTAGGACTTACACTCTTGAAAATTATTGGGGATCCCAAAGTGTATTTGTTTACATGATCTATATTGATATTTGCTTGGTTAGAAATGAAAATGTCTTAGTATTATTGTGAAAATGGATTTGATCTTGTTGACAACTAAAAAGGGTCTTGGAGCAGCCAGAGGGTTTAGTGGATAGCACACTGGTCCCAGAGTCAGAAATACCTTGAGTTCAAAGCCAGCTTCAGATACTTACTAGCTGTGTGACTTTGGGCAAGTCACTTAACCTTTGGTGTTTGGAGACATCTAGGTGGTTCAGTGGATAGAGCTCTGGGTCTGGAGTCAGAAAGACCTGGGTTTAAATCTGACCTCAGACACTAGCTGTGTGACCTTTGAGAATCACTGGACTGGTTGGTGGCTGATGGCCGCTGATATCTCTTCCAGTTCTCATTTTTGCTCTACTCTTGCCTAGACTTAACTCTTGCCAGGGACAAAATTTGACTTGAAGATTTTGTTGGTTCTTCTTTTAAATGAGGCAAGATTGAACACTGAGCAGGCATTGGTTTGGTTATGAAACAAACTGAAGTTTGAGCCACTTTTCCTATCGGTTAGCACCTGCCAGGACGGGCAGCACCCACCTTCCCGACTTGTGCACAGACTTTCCTTTCTTCTGGGTCGGACTGAATTAGTGAACAGTTTTTCAGACAGTGTGTGACTGAGTGACAGCCATCCCAAAAGGGCTCCACGCAGTGAGGACCTTCTTCTGAGTGTGCTGTGGCTTCCTTATACAAGACAGAAATGAAATTCATTTTTTCAAGGAGAAAGAAAAATGCCGTCCAGTAAGTGAACGTGAAATGGAAGGTTTAGGCAGAGCTTGTAATCCGAGGGAAGGAAGCAAGAGGAAAATGGGTCTGATTCATTTTCTTTGTTGCTTTTCTTCCGGGAGAGAAGAGAGCTTCCATGTACCCTTGGACTCCTGGTGAATGCGGAGGGGCGTGGATCACGTAGGAAGGCAGGGCTCGCCTGTCTATTGTTGAAACTCGCCTTCTGAGACTGACGCTACTTGGGCAAAGGCAGAACCAGGGGCAGGGGGTGTGATGAGGGTGAGCGAAGAGGGGAGGGGAGAGGCAGATCTAGATTTGATGTCAAGAAAAGCTTTTTGCCAATTAGTTGTCTTTTTTTCCCAGAGTGGCATGGGCTGCCTTAGGAAGTAAGGGAGTGTGTGCTCCCCTACGCTGGAAGTCTTCAAGTAAAGGCTCGATGTCTACTGACTGTAGTCACGATTCTTGTTCAAGTACATGGACTAGATTCAATTCAGTTCAAGCATTTATCCAGACGGTGAACATTTATTAAACACCTACTGTGTGTCAAGTACTAAGCATTAGGGATACAAAAAAAGAAACAAAAGCAGTCCCTGTCCGCAGGGTGCTTATATTCTAATTTATGAACTCCCTCCTATGTAGGTGCTGAGCACCTTGCTGAAGACTGAGGATGTAAAGACATACACGAGACCCACCCTGTTTTCAAGGGACCTCATTCGGTTAGGAGAAACAGTACCTACACTAATAAGTACTTAACACATGGAAATCAGGTCAGAGCACTGACAAATGGGAGAATCAGCGCAATCTTCATGTAATAAGTGGTTAGTGCTTGATTCGAGTTGCAAAGGGAGGAGAGCCAGAGGTGAGGAGGATGGACATTCCACTCATAGAGAAGAGCCTTGCAAAGAAAAAGAAGTGGGAGATGTGATGTAATAAATGTTCAGCATCAGGTAATCAAGTTTGTCCCCAAGGTGCAGTAGGTGAGGGGAAGAAATGTGAAATCATTAAGGAAGGCTGAACTGGAGCCAGATTTTGAAGGATTTCCAATGCCAAACAGAGCAGGCATTTGTCCTTTAACAGAGAAGCTAGAGGGAGTCTTTGAGGACCAATCCAATGTTAAGATTCTGTGAGATTGTACTCCTCAATTAGCCCATCTCCTATGAGACTGGGGGCAGCTAGGTGGTGCAGTGGATAGAGCACCAGTGCAGGAGTCAGGAGGACCTGAGTTCAAATCTCTCCTCAGACACTTGACACTCACTAGCTGTGTAACCTTGGGCAAGTCACTTAACCCCAATTGCCTCATCCTGGGTCATCTCCAACCATTCTGATGAATATCTGGTCACTGGATTCAGATGGCTCTGGAGGAGAGGCTGGCGACCTGAACAACACTCCCTCACTCAAAATAAAGTCAAGTGCAAGTCATGTCATCGTTTCTCTGATGGCATGATCTTCTTTGGCAATGAAGGATGAACACACACCTCCTATGAGACATCTAGGAAGTAGGGTTGTTTCATTAATGCCTGCCAGTCTGAGGCGACTGGATGTATACCACAAGGTTCTTGTGGTTATATGGGCTTTGAATGCTAACTGGGGACTAATCCAAGATGGGGGCAGACTGTGGAAGAGGGACATTTTGAGACTTAGTTTCCTTGTTTGGTAAAACCTCAGAGCTCTTTAGCAATGACTCTGTTGAAAATACGAAAAAGAAGGAAAAAGTCTTACAGCCGCTAACAGATATCACCATAGAAACAGGTCACAACAACACCAGGGTTACCATTAGAAAGCCCTGATTTCCAGGGTTCCGTTTTACAAACACTTGAACACCCTCGAAAAATAAAACTTTGGTTTAAACTGACCATTATCATCTAAGTCTATAACAAATTGATCAGTGGCCTCCTGGGCTTTCCAGTTAGAATCTGTGCTCTACTGCACACCACTCCTGTGATCTAGAGTAGTTCTGCTCCCCTCTCTGAGCCTTGGACCCCAGTTTACCCAGTAGTAAAATGAGAGCTTTGGTCGAGATGACCTTTAAGGTCCACCTCAGCTCTTTAAGATGAGAGAGTCTAAATCTAATGTTTTACAGATGAAGAAAAAGACATGCAGAGGTGAGGTGACTTACCTAAGGTCACACACCTGTTAGTAGAATAGCCAAGAATCACATTGATTTAGTCTTTTCACTGCATTCCATGCTCATTCTATTGCAGCAGGATTTTTTTTTCTGACTTCTATCTGAAACCTTCCTACTGTATTCTCTCCCTATTAGGATGTGAGCTTCTTAAAAGCAGTTGCCATCTTGCTTTTCTATGTGTATCCCCAGTTCTTAGCACAGTGCTGTGCTCATAGGAAAGTGGTGAATAAATAGCTCTTCATTCATTTATTCATTATTTGATGTAGTTTTCATTCGGTTTTTTTAATGGTGAGTCCAATAACTGGCTCAAATCTCAGCTCTCCTACTTCCTCCTCGTGTGACTTTTTGAGGGAATCGGTTCAATTCCCTGGCAATCAGTTGGACTAGATGTCTGAGGCCCCTTCCAGTGCATTTAGGGTTCCATGACTCTGAACCCTCCCCATCCTCCCCATCAAGGAAGAAAACATTTCCTATCACATGTCCCTACTAATCCCTTTCCTTCGTTTTGTGGAGCATTTTCTCCTAGCATGCCATCCATAGAGACATTTTTTTCTTTGAATATGATATGAAAGTGTTAAGCATTGATTTAAACATATAAGCTTCTGGAATCCTGATTTTTAAATAATGGAAGAACTCTTGTGCAGTATGTAGAGCGCTCTCTGTGGGGTCAGAGAGAAGTCGGTTCAGGTCCCTCCAGAGGTACTTCCTTGCTATGTGAGGTTGAGCAGAGCAAAGAATCACTGAATTTTAATTTCCTCATCTGTAAAAAGTGGGGCTTGATCTCAATGGCTTCCAAAGTCTCTGCCAGCTCTAAATCTCGGACTAAGACTATAACAACTTCAAAGACTCATGTGGAAAACATGCTTGCTCTGCTTTGTGATGGAATCTTGAAGAACTTCTTTCATGAATAATAAAAAAAAAACAATTAAGACTCACATTAATCAAAAAGCTTTTCCTGAATTGGACATTGGCACCATTGTATGCATTAGCCAGGTGCCACTTTTTTGTGAGACTTGTCTTGAGCCCTCCCCCCTCAGTTATTATTGCCTTATTCCTCTTGAAATGATTTTGTCTATGCTTTACTTACCTGTGTATATGTTATATGCATTTCTCCTTGAAAATGGGGAGGGGGGGCTCTCTGCAATCTCAGGGCTGAGTACAACGTCTCACATAGAATGAACTTGTAAGAGGTACATGTTGAGTTAAGTTGAACTTCTGTGTCTATATCTATCTGATTTACACTTGGACTGCGGGTTCTAGGCCTATTTACTTGTCTTTAGATTATTGGGAATTATTTGGGAAATTTGCTAGATAAAGCTCCAGGTAGCTAACTTCTTTGTCATTGCAAGTTTGACTTTGCCTGGAGTGCCTTTGCAGGCAAAGAGCTCAATGAATATTTGTAGTCATTGATCGTTTATTAGTTTCTGAATATTTTCAGATTAGTTACATGTTTCAGCTCTGCCACCATGGATATTCTTGAAAACTGATTTCAAGAGGCCACACTTGTATTTGACTCGGACCCCTTCACTGGCTGCCTGGAGGGGCATTTTCTCCCATATTTTGGATGGCCTTGATATCAGAGGGGCCTCTGTGGTCAAGGGACTGGGGTTTACTTTCCATTTGGTGTTTTTTGTGTCTTTTTTGACCTGTGAGCTTTTTCCAGTGTAATCTGATATTTCTTATTAACCCGTTTCTCTGCTGTTAAAAAAAAGTCAGCTAATTATAAACGTATGTTGACTGTAGACTCGAAACCCTTCAGTGGGATCAGCTTGTTATTGAGACCATACCTTAAAGTGATAGAAAACAGAAATTAGAATCCTAATGGTGATGCAATGTGAAACCAAGGTTGATGGATTAATAAAAGGAGAGGAAGTTCAGTTGTCTGCGCTTTGATTCTTTCCAAAGAAGGGCGAGGTTCACCTCGGCTCTTTAAAAATGACTCCTTGAGGTTTACAAGAGAAAAGTATTTAGTGGTCTGCAGCTTCATAGGAGACACATTTCCTGTTCTAACTTTTGCTTGGTGCCTGGCCTTGCCCTAGCTTTCAAGCTATCTATAAAATAGGTGTTAATCACTATATTCATTCTTCACCTCACTGTGAGTATGAAAATGTCTTCGAGGTTCTGCTGAGAGGTCAGGGTTCAAAGGTCATTAGCCATCAGGAAACACCACAGACTATTAGCTATACCTCTATTGAATTCTTGCCCCTAGAAAGAATTTGGGATGGGAGCATGCTGACTCTCATTGAACTTCCCAAGTTTTTGGTTTTTTTTTAAAGCTTATCTATTTCTTTCCCTCTTGGCCACAATCCCATTTCCTGGTTCAAAGGAGATAGGCAGAAAAAGGTTTCTGAGATGAAATAGGTCTTTCAAAAAACAGTTTTGATGAGTTAAGTATAAATGAATCAGAAACATATGGATTGCATTTACTTTAAAATACACATGGGTTTAGAAATTAGGGGGGGAAAGGGCTTGGCGAAAGACATTTTGAATTTTGCTGAACTCAAAGTGTTTTGAAAAATAGTTCAAGATGTTTGACGAATGGTAAATGTGGCCAGGTTTGCCCATCTCTTGGAAGGATGGCTCATAGTCACTAGGATAATGGAGGAGGTGAGGGCAGGGATGCTCCTACATCTTCCTTCTAAATGAACGCTGATTTGCCTTAAGAAATGAGAGGAATATTTGAAGCACTCGCTGGCCAAGCATCAGGCATCCTTGTTGAAAAGTGGTTCTTTAAAATTCAAAGTGCAAAGTCTTGTTCATCATGTCTTCGATTTATAAAGTCTGTGTTATGGAGCTCTAGTTCATGGGCAGTAAAGGGCTAAGCACTGGTCCTACCTACCCTATGGTTGGTAGCGTGAGATTATGAGGCAGTTGACAGGATCCTGGGCATCATCTGGGCCATAGAACTATGCATGAAATGTTATTTTCTATCATGAGCATATCTAATATTTATATCAGACCTTATGCTTTTCATCTTGTTGACATCTCTGTGTGAAAGCAACTGATTCTGGAATTGGCCAAGCACAATGTTTATTGAGCTTCTGGCCTAGAAGGCAAAGGGGACATTTTGACTGCAATCAAGTGCTGCTTAATTCATTGTCTTCAGCAATTCCCATCTTAATACCTTTGTAGATAATTCCAGCTGTAATCAATAAATTGGGCTGTTTTGTGGGAGACTATTCTAAAAAGACTGAACATGCTTTAAAGTCAGTGTTGGGGAAGGGCAGTGATGAGGTTCTTGGGAAGAATCCATCTACCTGTAGAAATTCTGAAGTACAATAATCTTACCTCAAGTACCTGGTCATGAGGTGAATTTCTTTGCATGGTCCCAGAACACCGTAGGCATTCAGCGATGCCTCATTGACGATCGTGGGCATGTCCACTTTGATCCCATCATGGAAGTGAAAGACTTTGGATTTTAGAGAAGGACATGACTCAGTGCATTCTGTAGTTTTTGACCAACGTATCTTTGTTCATTTAGACAGCTAAGTGGTGCCATGAGGACAGAGCGCTAAGCGCTGGGTCAGAAGCTCTGTGGTCACATTTGCCCTCGGACACTTACTAACTCTGTGATTTTAAGCAGCTCATTTAATCTTTGTCTGCCTCAGTATTTCCTGGTAAAATGGAGATAATAGTAGAAACTACTTTTCATGGATCAAATGAGATGATATTTATAAAACCCTTAATCCAGTGCCAGGTAGATACTGAACACTTAATAAGTCTTTCTTTCCTCCTTCAGTTCCTTCCTTCCTTCCCCTGCCTTCTTCTTCCCCTTCCCCTTCCTTTTCTTCCTCTTTCCCTTCCTCTGACTATGAAAACATAGATTACGGGATCCTAGAGAAGTGCTGGAAGGTATCTGAGAGGTCATCTAGTTAACTGAACAATCTGAGGTCTAGTTAAATCCGATGACTTCCCCACCATGCTAAGGTCATAATGGGGAGCTCTGGGATGTGCCCCAGAGTCTTCTGCCTCCTGCCCTATCATGCAGCTGCCCACAATCCATGGATCCAGAGAATGCTGCAGTTCTGTGTTGGAAGAGCTGAGGAGAAGGAAGGGGATGTTCCTTCTGCTGGGCTGTGGAGTTCTGAACTGGAGCATCTTTATGGAAAGCATGCGAAGATGCTCCTCCTTGGTCATCAAGCAGTCCTAGTGTTAGTACATAATCTAAAGAATATGATTGGAACAACCAAGAACGTTCTGTTCCCTCCACTTCAATGGGCCTTCGTGGATTGTCTGCTCTGTTTAAGCCTCTGTACTCCCCATTAGGCATATAGAGAAACAAACAAAATAAACAGAGTCACTGCCCCCACAAGGAGCCTGCATCCTTTGGGGCTGTGTGTGTGGTGGGACGGGGATATGTGTGACAGATAAGTGGGTAGAAGGTACTTTGAGACACAGGTATGTGCAAAAGATACATATTTTTATTCAGGATGACAAAACATTGGCAATAATCCATACGCCCAAAGATCAAGGAACGTGAAAGGCAATGTAGTCCAGTGGCTAGAGGGCTGTACCTGAAGTGTAGAGAGAGTGGATCAAATCCTGTGAGCAAAACCTACTGGCCACATGGCAATTGGCATGTGATATGGCAGAATTCTTTCAGCTTCAGGCCCTTCCACTGATAAATGGACCTCTTGATGCCCACGGTGGTTCTGGGCACAGTAGACATCACAGTGGAGTAGCATAGGAATACAGAATAATAACACGTCTTACTAAATGACAGCTAGAGCTAAAAGACAGAGGAAGTGATAGAGACTGAAGAAATCAGAATCTGGATAGCATTACTAGACTAGAATAAAATATTGATAAGCAGAGCAACAAAATTAGACAAAATACACCCATTTAAAAGAGACTTCGATGAGGATGTGGATGCAGCCAGGGCCTTCACATTTTTAAAGCTCTTTTGGGGGAGCATGCAGTGGGGTATACAGGCCTGTGATTTTATTGTGGGGAATTCTCAATGTGACCTCCCCCCCGCCCCCAACTGCTCCAGAATGACAACTGCTTTGTAACTAATTCTATGAGAGTTGCCTGGGTACACTGAGAGGTTAAGTGATTTACCCATGGCCACACATACTAACAAAAAGATCCAATAAGTTAATTTGGAATATATGATTTTATCTATGAACCTTTTATTTATTTGAATCTCTTTTTCAAAAAAATAGTCCTCAAAGAATATTGAGGTGCTAGTATTACAAATGATTTGCCAGATCAGTGCCCTCAGGAACAGAAGGCGTCTTCATTGTGGGAGTGAAAGATCCTGCTAACGAAGTATTTTGCAGCAGCTTGGCATTTCCAGAACTAGGTTGTGCCTCTGGGCTTGCTTAAGGTGTGGGCTGGCTCTCAGTGGGACTGGTGCAGGGAATGTGGTGCCGCTTTCCATGTTGGTTACTGAGAACGATCCATGAAAATATGGTGGCCTCAATGATGTGGAATCATCCAGGAGTTGCCAGCTACTTACTACAAAGCTCCCAAGCCACCAAATTCCACACGTAGAAAAATAAGATCCATGAGAGTGCAGTTCATGCCTGAAAAGAACTTCAGCCCCTCCCACACCCAGTCCAGGGCCCACGTGTGTTCAATGAATGGGTAATATCCGAAGGGTATGTTGGCCTGCGTTAAAACAGAGATATAACTGGAGAACTTGAGTGGAATTCTTTGTTTGCATTTTATTCTTTACAAAGTTTTAAAGTATGCGTGTGTGTGTGTGTGTGTGTGTGTTTAGATCCTTCCAGCCAGAGCACAAATTGAACTGTCTTGTTACGCCTTAGTAGATATATTTTCTGTTTTAACATCTAGCCCATCATTGTGAATGATCCTAGATACTCTTGAAGAAAATCCCCAAAGAGGCAGTTTTGCTAAGTTTTGTCAATTTTGGTTTTTCTTTCCTATTTTGAGCTTCCCCATTAGTGACCCATCTCAGTCTACTAGCAGTTAAAACAGAACAAAATAAAATTTGGACTTAAAAATTTGCCTAAAGCATGCAAAATATCATCGCTGCTTTTTTTTTCTTCCTTCAGTTGCTACAAAAATTGAAATGGTAGAATGAAGCTCTTCATAGCTGGGAGGAAAAAAGGAGGTTCTTAAAATTTCCCTTAAAAAACCTTCCTTCCCCTCCCCCTTTCCCTTTGCTTTTGCACCACAGGGGTGTATATCAAACAGAAGAGATTTATAGGAAAAAGTTATTCCTGGTTTGACTTCCTTAAACTGCTGCCCCTTCCTTTTCTTTCCTCTTTTTCCTTTCTTTGCCTCTTCCTTCTCTCCATTGCTTTCTTTCGTGTTTTTTTCCCCCTTCAGTTGTAGAAAGTTGAGTTCCATCCCAATTATGAAATCTTTGGAGACCATTCCCACATGGTTCTGTAAATGGTAGCTTCATCCGGAGTTCTTTCATCTCCTTTCCTGCTTTCCTGGCTGACAGTTGAAAAGGTCCGACTGTGCCACACAAAGGTTTGATTGCTTTCTCTGGGGGAGACTTTTCCCTGCCTCATCATTCGCTAGGCAGGTGGACCAGAAAGTCTCTTGATTCTTTTGTTGCCTCTCAAAGTCCAAGGTCTTTGACTGAATAAATCCGCCGTCATGGGATAATTTGCTAAAAGGAGCCTGAAAGATGTGAGAAAAGAAGCCTTACTACTTGGGTGCTGAATTAATGAAATAACTAGGCCTTAGACTTTGCAATTGGAAAATCACCAGGAATGCAGTGGGTGGAGACCGACTTCAGAATGCCAGTCTTTATTTCCCATAATAAACTCTTAGTTATAGTTTTTAAAGTCTGCCTATATTCCAGAATCTAGAGTCAAGATGGACTCGTCGGATGGGCACTAGACTATTTGCATCTGTTACCGTGCTCAAAGGGGGAGCCCTGGCTGGATAAAAAGCCGTTTGGGTGCAGGCCTACTTAGTCATGAGATGATTACGAGGGGATGGTGAGAATCCCATATGACAGAACTAAGGTTGAGTTAACACAGGACGAAAAGTAATTTACAGATAGGCTGTCCCTAGCCATCTTCGTAGCCCCTGATAAGGTTTCATTTCAGAATGGATAGGCGACATTTCCACTTACGGGCCCATTCTGCGACACCTGTGATAACAGCTTCTGGGTCCTAATTGAAATTGGTTTCAAAATGGATTTTCGCTTTTCTCTGTCTGTGGAAAATATTGAATGGACTCCGAGCTGCCACAGAGAATCTCGGACCTTGGGAAATGGAGCAGGGAGCAGGGATCATCTTTCATAACAGTGTCGATGATATGACAGTTTTGTTATCTGTCTTATTAATGAAATCATTGATCACCTGATGAGGGAGATAATAAACTGTGCTCCTCTGCTGTTCTGGAGGCTCAATTAGATTCTTTAAAAAATATGGAGGGGGTGGGGGTGGGAAACAAAACAATAGATGGAAAAGAAGGCTAAGGCTTGATTTAAAACTTTCCAAGACTGTTTCAGACCGTGCTCATTTCAAGCCTAGAAAATGGGTGAGAAGAGAGGGCCTATAAGGTTCCTTCTGACTCTCAAATTCTGTGATTCTGCAGTGAGCCCAACTATTTTAAAAGATAAGTGCCTAAGGTTGGATTCACAGGATTCCTGAAGTGAATTTAGAAATCCAATTCTTTTGGGAAAGAATTACTGGGTGTATATAAGGGGGTCCTTGTTAGCTGGAAGCTGAGTCAGCTTGAGGACCAGGGCAGAAACGGGAAAGGATTTGAAGGGAGGTTGTTGAAATGAAACTCCACAGAGACATGAGGAAAAAAAAGGAAGGGGGAAGTTTTAGGCCTTTTTTGTCAGTGGCCCCTGAAAGAGCTACTCTTCCTCCAGGATCTGTAGGAGGGTAGCAGACTATAATCTCCGAGGCCTTTCCTGGGTTAGGGAGAGGGAGGCAAGATGACAGATCCACAAAGTGGTTCATATAGCTGCAGAGTAAGAAAGTTTCAGCCTTGGTGCACTCTAAAATGCCTTCTGAACTCCAGCCCTGAGGGAAGGCGGCTTGGATTGACCACTGTAGCTCTGCTTGGTTGCTTCTCTCCAAGGATGGGGGGAGTTCTTTCCGGAGAGGGATGAGGGTGACTTCTCATCTTTCACTGGAGGTTGTACTTTGAGGTGTTTGCCCATTCTTTCTGCTAGTGGTAATCCATTCAACAGCCCTGGATACCTCCCCCCACCACCAAACAAAAAAGCTTTAAAGAGAAGCTGTGATCAAAGGTTCCCATGATGTCACTGATCCCTGGGGATCGGTGGTTTGGAGTCTGGAGAATTTTGCACCCTTGGCTTTTTTCTTATCGTCGGAGATCCGTTAGTGCTGCCCATTAGGATGGCCCTCAATCAGCAAAACTAAACACAAGGCATGTGGCTGTTGAGGCATGTTTGTTGTTTTTTTTTCCCCTTTAAATGTAGTGTTTAGGTTCCCCATTCCCCCCTACCCCCACCCTCATCCCTAGTGCTGCTGTGACTTGTTTTGCCCTAAAAAGGACACTAATAGGGGAAAAATGATGTGAAACTGTGTGTGGTGTGTGTGTGTGTGTGTGTGAGTGAGTCTATGTGTGAGTGTGTGTGTGTGGTGTGATGCGTGTGCGTGTGTGTGTGAATGAGGCAGGAAATGGCTGGGGGCAGCCTAGGAGGGCTGGCCTTGGTGTCAGAATTTATGGATTTGAATAAGGTGTTCCTCACTTACCTATGACTGACTTTCTGTACCTTGATTTCCTCATTTACAAAATTAAGGGTTCTGGCCAGAAGATCTCCAAGGCCTCTTCCTCTGTAAATCTTTGATGCTATTTACATGTGTAAGAGACTTATTTCAGTTTTGATTTCAAGTCATTTCATCATATGGAGGTCATATTTTGGAGGGAACGATTTGATTTGTCATTGTTAAATCGGAGGTTGGGGTGCCTTCTTTTTTGTATGGTGATTAAGCCGGTGTTAGTGGCTTTCATGGGAGTTAGGGAAGGTGTGGAATGTCTCCCTGCCTCTGGCGAGGGTCCTGTCTATCACATCTGTGTTTAAGACACTGTACCAGACCAGACTGTTGTGCCTTTTGCCTCCCAAACTTGTTAAGAGCAGAAAACACTTTGAGAAAGAGAGGCCGGCAGAAATTATCCTTTCTGGTTCTAGCTGGGGATAGAACTGCCTGGGGCTGGTATTGAATAGGTCAGGAGGGATAAGTGTGAGCCTTTGAAGTGTTAGTGCAAACAGTGAAAGCTGGATGGAGATAAGAGAAGGAGAAGACCTAGAATTGCCCCAAGCCCTTGGGCACCTCTAGTGGCTGGTTTTCAGAGGCTGGACCAGTTTAGGGTTCATTTCCTCCTTGGATATTTCCATTTTGGACCAGCCTCTGATTAGATTGATAAGTGTGTTTTGAGACCAGGATGAGCATCTAAAGATAACAGATAATGCAAATGAGCCTTTTTGATGAGACAGCAAAGCAATTATGGGTACAAGCAATTGATGGATTTCACAGGCCTTTATTCCGATCAGAGTTGAAATTTCTCCCCCATCTTGTCATTGCCAATAGGGAGAAAAGACCTTTGAATTGAACTCAATCAGAACTTTTAGGAGGAGTAGCAAAATGCCCCTCTCAAGATCCTGAGCTTGCCTCCTTTCCTACTTCAGGAACACGGTTTGATAGGGTAGGAATTTGATAGCTAATTGAGGTTTTCATCCAAAACCTTTGCAATGAGAAAACATCTAGCAGCCTCGCCTGCCTCACGGGGAGTCCAAATCAAACACACTTTCAAAGAAACAGCATCTTGGGGGCTGTTTGCAAATGCCAATTGGTTTCAGAGCAGGAAAAAAAAAGTTCCTTCCTCAGAAATGTGGTGGGTAGTTCCGGGGACTGCTCTCCATGTATTATAAATAGAGTTAGCTTAGCCAGAAACAGATGTATGTCCAGGGAAATTATCTCACATTTATTTATGTTTTGACTTATCGAAAACATGTGCCCCTGGATGAAGGCTTCAGGCTCTTTCCCTCAACTGAAGAGCACTATGCTTTTTTTTTTTTTTTAAAGCAAATGGAAAACCATACTATTGAAGGGACATGACTTCATTCCAACCCAGAATTGTGTCTTTTTGTTTCCCCAGCTAAAACTGGGTGAATGAAGATAGGGGTCCTCAAAGGACCAGCGTTTCAATCCTAATTCTGCCTGTGTGGCTTTAGATCAGTGACTTCCCTCCTCTGGCCTCTGTCTCTCCCTTCTGGAAAATGAGGGAGCCAGACTCTGGTTTTTAAACAAAGTTCCTTTACAGCTCTAAATCTCTGATTCTGTCTATGATTGTGCTTTCATTATGGTTGACTCTAAGAAGCCTGGAGGCTTAGGGGCACAGTAGGGAATAATAGTATGCACCAAACCCTCTTCTTCCTCCTGTGGCTTGGGCTTGGCAGAAGAGGAGGGGAGGCCATAATTCAGTAGCATATGGGGTCATAGTCACAATCCTAAACTCCTGCCAGTCCCCCCTGTTCTCAGCCTTCCACAGGGATGGGAGATTGGGAAATAGGAGGAGGGAAAGACGATGCTTTTCTGGATTTGGGATGGCACGAAGAAATCACACTACAATTTTGTTTAAAGACCTGTTATGTTTTTGAACAGTGATACTTTAAAAATGGTGTAGAAAGAATCAAGAAAACAAAACAATACAGGAATATCCCTTAAGTTAAAGAAGCTGCCTGGTTAGCTGAGGACCAGTTGTAAAGTGTACACTGTCCCAGAGGTCTCAGAGGAGGAACTGGTCAGCTGATGGGGAAGACTCAGAGCTGAGCCTGCATCCACTGCGTGGCTTCAGATCCTGTTAGTGAGGGGCCTTTGATAACAGGCGAAGGCTAAAAGCTCAAAGTCTAAGGCGCTCTTCTGGGTTGGAGAGAATAGTGACCTCTCTGAAGGGACGAAGTGTGAGGCCATGGATTGAGAGTTGAGTTGGAAGTGACGCCATCCCTGTTCAACTCTGAGTTTTGCCACCCACCCTGTGATTTAAACTGGGCAAATTACTCCATTTCTCTGCCTCTCATCTGTTAAGGAAGGAATAAAAAAAAAAAAAGAAATGTATTTTTTAAAGTGGGCTTGAATTAGAGGCTGTCCAAGGAAGCTTCCTGTTTTTTCAATTCCAGGTTTTTCAAATCTTTGAAGGGAAGAGAAAGAGAATGTCCAAGTTAACTTGGATATATTTGCAATTTCTCTCTCCTAAGGAGCCTGCAGAAGCTGGGAAGGGGATGAGAAAGTGCTTCAGGGTGAGAACATGGCTGAGTTTTGTTTGAGACCTCATGATAATCCAGCTGATGGACCTAGGGCTACTTCTTCAGTTGGGTTGACCGTATTATTCTGGACCTTGTTCCAGATAACTTGGACATCTGTTATTTATGAGGAAGCCTTAGACATTTATTCAGAGAGGTGGTGGTAACTTCATAAAGAGTTAGATTTGTGTTAGCAAAGCTTTGAGTGGCTTGTGTGTGGAGATTGGCTTTGGAATACAAGTTTCCCACCATCTCCATAGGTCACTTTCCTGAGTGCACGCAGTGGGGGTCTGGAGGGAAAGAGCTGCCTTGGGAGGCATTGCTTTTTGAACCCCAAACTTTCCTGTGTGTATATCTCTGTATATGTATGTATGTGTCTGTATGTGTCTGCATATATGTTTTCTATTTTCATTTCTGAGTATATCCCTTCTTCCTTCCTACTCAATGTGTCATCCCTTGGAATACTTACTACCTGCCTTCCCTTGTGTGACTTTGAGGACACTTCCAGCTCTCTATATAGGAACAAAGAAGAAAAAGTGAACAGCAACAATGAAAAAGGCAGTTCTACAAAACCAAGTGACACAATAGTTGTTGCTGATATATATATACACTAGTCCACGCCCATAGTCCTCCACCTCTGCAAAGAAGGGAAGCAGATCTATAACTGGTGACCTCGGATGTTCCTAGTGATGTTGCATGTTTTAGTAATGGTGGGCCTAGAGCTGAAGGACTCTGAACTTGCGTGATCCTCCCATATTGCGAGTCAGAGAAATGGTCACTGAACTGCATGCTGTTTATCCTCAGCTGACATTTGGGATTAGCTAGAATTGTAGTAACATGCCTGTGGAAGTATGAAGGTGCCTGGACTAGTTCCTGGCTTGTGGTCAAGTGCCACATGGCCTCCAGGGATCTCCCTGGCATCTGGGCTCTGTTGCCTGCCAACCCCACCCTGACTTATCCCAACATCCTAACTTTTCTTTTCCTATAGACTGTTAAATCTAGAGGATTGTACCACCCTACTTTCCAGAGAAGCCTTCCTTAGTTACCTTTCATCCAAAGAATAAAATCAAACCCTGAGCCTGATGTTTGTGGACCTGCCTGCTCAGTCTCCAACCAGCCTTCCCACTTTTCTCTCCATCAGTTGCATGCATGCTTCAGCTGAAGTGGCCACTTGCTTATCTCTGAACACGCCTGCTGTCTTTCTGCTTTGACTCAAGCTATCCAGTCTACCTCCTCCAGCTTCACATGGTGAAAACTTCTGACCTGAAAATTACAAAGCACTTTACTGTTTGCCAGGCTTTCTAAAGAAACATTATGTTCACGTGCTTCATCCTCATTCATCAACACCTTCTGTGGTATTGTTCTTATTTTACGGATGAGTAAATAAAAACTCTTTTCTACTCTTTTCTGGCATGTGACTGGCCCTGCAGTCCCCTAGTTTGTAAGTGCTCTGTTTCCCACCAGAACTCTTTGGATTTCTGAGTTCCAAGGCTTAGCTCCGATTCTCCCTTCCCTAATTATGCTGGTTGGAAGGGATGAATTCTCCCTCCCTTCCCTGGGCTCTCATCTTCCCATTTGGATTTAACTGCTTCTGTGACCTTTGCACCAAACTATCTTCTGGTCTACTTGTGCATGTACCTCTTATAAGTGCACTGAACATTTGAGAGGCAGAGTTGGAGACTTGCACATTTTTGCATCTCTTATGCTGCAGGTTCAACTTTGTGACTAGGACACAGTGGGTAGAAAGTAATGGACAATTAACAGCAGGAGCTGAATAAATAGATGAAAGTATTCAGAATGCAAAGGGTGGATTCTTGAGGGCTCACTGAGTTTTGGCAGCCTGGGAATCCTTCATTTAATCAAGTAGCATTAGACCTCAGGGATACAAAGATAGGTGATATTTAGGGGAAACCAAGAGGTGCCCTCAGGAGTTCACATTCTGAGATGCTTTTGTTTGAAGCCCTCCAATGATGAGAAAGCACTCCATTCTGGGTCTGTCTCATTGTTAGAGAATTTTTCTTGACACCATTTTCAACTTCCATTCATTGTTCTGAATTTGTCTTCTAGCATCAAAAGTTAAAATGAAAAATTAAAAAGGTTTGTATGAATTAAAGCTAACCTTCAGCTAACTAACGAAGAACATTCTCACACCCCCTCTTTCTGGAGATTTGTAGCTAGCTGGTGTTGTCCGTAATTATGGAGTGCCAGCTGATGATGTTACAGCGCATGGTTATGATCCTCTGTTTTGTCTAAGTAGATGGCCCAAGAGACAGACGTTGCTGAGTAAATGCATAATCTCAAAAGAAGGTGGGTCAGTCATGGAGTGGGATTCAGGAGTAACAGACTGATCATCCTAGAGGATATTGGTACCCATGAATGTCAGAAGACCTAAAGACAGGAAGTCCCTGCCCTCTTCCCCTGAGGATCATGATGATATGAGCAAAGTCCCAAAGGATGGGAATATATGGATGGTTACAGTGTACATCATCGGAGGGGCTACCTCTTTTACTGAGATCACAAACCTCTTGATGCACTGAAGGTATATTATAGTTAAACCTGATCTATAAACTACTCATTATTTATTTGATTTTCACTGAGCAATTCCTGGACTTCAGTGTCCACAGGCTTACACCGAACCTCAGCTTGGCATCCATCCTCTAGAACCGAGCTGAGAAGCTTTTAAAATACTGACATTAATTCTCCATCCAATCTGTAGGAAGCAGCCACTGACCAGAAGAGCTACCAGACTCCTTTCACCTTGTATTCATGAATGTGCCCTGGAGGCAGTTTCCCATTCTCCCCACTACCTTTGCTTTTGTTTCTGCCCTGAATTGAGAGTTGCTGGGATTCAGATAAGTGGAGTTGAGTTGGAGGCTGACTAATGGAAACCTTTCTGTGTTCTTTAGGGAGAAACTACTCTCTGATCGCTCACCACTAGTGGTTTATTCTTTGCTGGTTGTATTAGCCATCCCTGGAAGCTCTGACAGAAGCATCCACACAGGTTTGGGTGGATTTATTGTCCTGCGAGGTCCGTGTTGGGGTCAGAGTGTTGAGCCAGCAGAGGCTCAATTATTTACTATTGTTATTATTAATTTTCAGGATTGGTATCGAAAGAGCAGATCAGGGAGTCCTCATGACCACACTTGAGACCCTTGGTAACTCAGCCTTCACGCTCTCTGGGTTCCAGTCAGTCAGCAACACTGGCTGATTCCCCAGATGTTTCCTTCATCTGTCCTTTATTCCAGCCATCTCCATTCCTGAATTGCCTTCCTTCCTCATCTTTTCTTATTGAAATCCTTCTCCTCCTCCAAGGCCATCTCAGCTGTTGCGTTTTCCATGAAGCTGCCCACATCCTCCCAGAGGGTTACTTTCTTCTGAGAGTCACTTCCTTCCCCACCCCAACCCCAATCACATTTTGTTTTAAAACAGACTCATTTGTGTTTTTGCCTTATCATAGATAAATCCATTGGCTAAGCTGGAGGAGACACTGCAGTCTAACCCACTAGGAGAAAGAGATTGAGGCCCAGAAAGATGAATTGATTTCTCCAAAGTTAATATGAATTAGTGGCAGGTATCTACTCCAGGTTTCCTTATTCCTAGGTTAGTGTTCCACTTGGTTCAATCCAGTTCCCCATCTCTACCCACAATGAAGTATCTTCCATGATTGGCATTGTGGTTGGCACTCAGGGTACAAAGACAAAAATGACACAATCCCTGTCCCAAAGAAATTTTTATGGGGGGGGGGGGATGTACTATGTATAGAGTTGGTTAGTAAAGGATAATTGGAAGATAGTGAGATCAGGAAGAGCCAGGAGGGTGAGGGGAGGACTCCTGTAGGATATGGCTGCAGCAGAGACTGAAGGATACTAGAGATTCAGAGGCAGAGATGTAGATGAAGTACCTTATCAACATGAAGAGACCACTGGTGCAAAGACATGGTATTGGAAGAATTCAGAGAATGGCCTTAGGCTAGTTTGAGTTAGATATGGAGCAGGTGACGACGAACTTGTCCACTTCTGTGAATTAATATGCAGAGGGAGCTTTAGATGTAGATAAGAGGGGAAGGACATGAAATGAGGCTGGAGAAGCAGGTCATGGAGGGCTCTAAATACCAAGGTGAGGAATTCACATGGTATCCTCAAAGCAGTCAGTCCAGCAAGTGCCTGTTATGGAGGCCCAGTTAGGTTCAGCGATTTATCCAAGACAGTACACATCAGAGGCAGGGTTTGAACCCAAATCCCTTACTCATTCAGTGGGATCACTTTGTGTCTAGGAGGGATAGGAAGCAAATGGAATTGTCCCTGCCCTCCAGGAGCTGGCTTGCCTTGAACACTCCCAAGCCAGGGTAGTGTTGGTGAATGCATGCATGGTTTTTTTCAGTTTTGTCTGTCCCTCCAGCCCCAGTCAGAAGCCTTGGCCTGTGGTAGGCAATTAGTTTATTGCATTGACTCAGAAGAAGTCTGGTGTAGGGACGAAATGGGGAGCAAGCGCAGACTATGGTTCTGGAAAGAGTATTATTGGAATCAGTTATAAATCATTTAACCTTAGGGAAGTCACCTCTCCCCTTTCTCTTTAAACTTCAGCGTCATCATCTGCAGTGTGATGACCATACTAAGTTTATTATGTACCTCATAGAATTACAAGGAATAAGATGCTTTGGAAAGTAGAGTGAGTGGTAGGGGCTATGAACCTTTGGATTTGGCTGGTGTTTTCTCACATGTGAACAGTTCAAAGGAGCCACTAGCAGGATTGGCGGTAGCGTCTGACTCACCCTCCGAGGAGGAAATATCTGAGCTGAGGTGGTATCACAGAGTCATCAGAAGGGCCGTTAGAGATGATCTAACCCAACCCCCTCTCCACAGGGCTGCTCTCCCCTCATCAGAGTTCCAAAGAGAGGAACACAGGTTAGTTTGCCACTCAGGATCCTAGAGATAGTAAGAGGCAAGGATGGAATTTAAATTCAGGGCTTCTGCCTCCTACTGGTGTTTAGTCCACACTGTTGTTTTGCAGGAGGTGGGCAAGATTTCCCTTATTCATGCTTCTGCTTTTCCTTAGACAGCACTATAAGTAATGATGTGTCTAAGATTAGAGCTGGGATCCCCCACATTCTGCTTCCTACCTACCTTTGCAGTCTTATTTCAGACTACTTCTCTTTAAAGACTCTGTTGTTATCAGCTGGACCTGCTAATTAGTAGTTTCCTAGGCATGGTATTTCGGCTTCTACCTTGAATGGTACATGCACAGTCCCTGCCTTCAAAGGGCTCACATTCCTATGGCAGATAAAGAACTAGGACAATGCAAAATAGCTACCTGGTAACTGGGAGGTCATCTTGGAGGGGGATCTCTAGCAGGTGAGGGTGATGACGATGTCTTTCTTCATCCTCATTGCTTTGTACTTTCATTAATGTCTTCAAAGGGAACAATCAGGACCCAAACTGAGCTCAGATGGGAAGAATCATCAGCAAAGTTCTCCCCATGTTGTTTCTCTTTCTTGTGCCCGATTAATGAGCCTGGGTTATGGCTCGGTTTCTGCCTGGAGCGTGGTTGTGGCTGTGTGTCACAGAAGATGCACTATGGCCCTCTAGGAACAGGAGCAGGGAATCTGATTCCACAGAAACATCCTGGCCCACTGGGAAGGGAAATGTGGCCAGCTCATGGAGAGGGCAAGCAGGCGCTGCAGTCCATAAGAGTGATGGAGCAGCAGGTGAATGGGCTGGAGAACAGACCTCTTATCCTCAACATCCCCTTTTCAGTGACAGCAGATTATACTCATGGAGTGAGCTAGCTCTTACACCATCAACGGCAGCCCAGCCAAGGGAACCCTTAGAAGTGGGAAGCCAGAGATACCTGAACTGTAGTCCTTTAATGGCCAAGAGACTGAAATCAAGCCTCCTGAGGCACTCAAGGGCCTTGAGCCCATCAGAAATGGAAAGTTTCACGGTGAAACTTAACAATAAATAGAGCCCAAGGACAAAAGGATCCAATTCCATTATTTCTGGTTCTTTGTTGCCCCCTTTTTTTAAGGAAAACATTATTGGGAGGTTGGAGGGGGGAGGTGGTGGCAGTGTGGGGAGAGCAGTCATTCTCACATCTGGTGCACAGTACATGAGTGAAGCTACTGGTTCCTGCAAAAGAATCTCAGACAGAGCACTGAGGCGTCTTTGCTATCTCTGGGCAAGTGGAGCATTGTGTGCAGTGAGAAGCAGAGTACCTTCAGAGATGTCAAAAGCATGGGGGCCTCATTCTGCCAGAGATGAGGGTGTAGGGACCTCCAGGTGACACCTTGGGTGTATCTGGGTTAGATGATCTTTAACAGCCCTTCTGATGACAACATATCTTGGGCCATCTCCTTGGGCTTTGCCGGGCTCCTTTTCCGTCAGTACATTTCTTAGTCCTAACTTATTTCCAATAGTTCTGTACCTTTACCCTTTGGGTTTCCTCTGTGCCCCAGAGAATCGACAAGCTTTAGAAATGAAAAGGAATTTCCGAGTCATCTAGTTTTATGGAAAGGAAAATGACAAGAGTTCAGATGCTAGAGATGACCAGTCCAGGGTCATGCCAGTCACATAGAAAGGACTAGAATGCTATTTTTGTGCATGACTCCTACAAATAAAGCTACTTGTGTCTGCTTTGCATGAATTTTGTATGTTGCTGTGTGGCAGGTATCAGGCCAACTCCATATATAACCTAGCTGTGGATAGGTTGTATCTGTTGCAATTGACATTAACTCCCTGCTGCTGGCTCATTTTCTTAACTGTTCTCTACTAGGTTCTAAGAAAATCAAAGGGTATATTCTGCTATTTCTTCATAAATCCATATGAATGTGGTAACTCATTAATCAATGAGTTTGGTGAGCTTGCACCCCATTTTATAAGTAAAACAGAAAAAAATCTCTTTTTCCATAGGTTTTTACTTTTCTCTTTTTAGCTTAAACTTCCCAGAATCATACGCGTAAAGACAATCAATGTTTTTGCTTAAGCAATTTATTACAGTAGCAAATAAGAATACCAAGATGTAAATGAATATTTGCGATGTATTGGCAGTGAGGAAAGTTCACAACCATATTCCTCTCTGTGCTTGTCTATAGCAGAGAAAGGAGATATGTATTCCTCTCTGTGCTTGTCTATAGCAGAGAAAGGAGATATGGAATGGAATATACTTAACACTGCTGTCACTGACAGTGGCTTAACTGTGATTCCTTGAAACATTCTAGCAGGTATTAAAGAGATGGTTTGTGAACACCTAGGAAAAGGAGCAGGGATCCCAGCATGACTCCATTAAGAACAGATTATTCCATATTAAAGTTAATGCCTTTTTTGACAGGGTTATTAGGTTGAAAAGTCAGGTGCTGTAGAAATTGTTTACCTACATTTCAGCAAAGTATTTGACAGAGTCTCTCTAGAGAGAGATGGAGATGTGTGTGTGTGTGTGTGTGTGTGTGTGTGTGTGTGTGTGTGGTTGGATAAGAGGGCAATTAGATGAATTCACAACTGGTTGAATGGCCAGATCCAAAGCAATGACTGTAAATGGTTCTATATTTCTTTGCAAGGAAATCTCCAATAAAATATTTCAGGGAACTATGTGTGGTTTTGTGTTGCATAACATTTTTGTTTTTGTTTTTTTATCGTTGACTTGGGTAAAGTAAGCAACAGTAGATTTATCAAATCCACAGATGGAACAAAGCTAAGGGAAATAGCCAACGTACAGGAGAAAAGGCAGATTTTCCTAAAACTTATTTTTCTAGCCTGATACATTTGGTCATATCTCCTAAAGTGTCATTTCAAAATGTGGTTACACCCAGGACTTAAAACCAATCAACTTCAGAACTATAAGATGGGGGAGGCATGACTAGACAAAAACAAATCTGAGAATTTATAGGCATTTGTGTGGACTGAAAACTTCATATAAGTAAGGAGTGGTGTCATGTAATAGCCAGAAAATCTATTACAATCTTATTTTCTATTTATTCTGTATATGGATTGCTTTGTCTATATTTGTGTGCATGTTTTCTCTCTCCCATTGGATTATAAGCTCCTTGAGGGAAGGTATTGTCTTTTGCCTCTTCATATATCCCCATCCCTTAAACATGTTGTTCACAGTTAAAGAGGGGTAAAAATCCCATTGGATTCTGAACTGTTTAGGTCACATCTTGGAGAACTATTGCCGAGTTTTGGGTATCCTGTCTTAAGAAGGCTGGGCAGATGCTGGACAGCATTTAGATGAGACCAAGTGGAATTAGGAAAGGAGCTTGAGTTCATATAGAAGAAAGATTAGACTTTGACCCCAGAAGGAAGAGGTGGGGACAGTATGTGGAAGTGGCAAAGAGGCAGATTGAGATATGAGATCAGAAAACCCTCCCTATCCATCATGACAGTTGGTTCATGCAATAGGATGTCCAGGGAAGTAGTAGGTCCCTCCTCAGTGGGCTGGAGGAAAAGGCAGGATGACCACTTGCCAGGTAAGTTTTTTGGGGAATGCTTTTGTAGGCATTGGTTTGTCTAGGTGGTCATTGGGGTGAGTTCCTTTTGGTTCTGAAATTCTGTGATTGCTAAATAGTTTCCCTCTTGGTTTGACTCTGTCCTCCCTCTCTTTTCCCCAAAGGGACCCTGGGAAGAGTCATTTGTTTGTTATGCAGTCTCAGGCTCATTCTAAGGCAGCCAGGAAGTCTCCCAATGACCCACAGATGTTCAGTGTTCCAGCCTTACCTTACTACTGAACCACTATCTAAAAACAATGATTTCTTCCAGTCTTGGAAGAGAAAAGAAGCCTGCTAAAAATCTCATTCATCACCCAGAAAAAGAATAATTCAGCCAGACCCTAAGTTCACTAATCAAGTTCCCCCAAAACATTCTTTTCTTAATAAGTGTTAAGGAAAATCAGTCTAATTCTACACTCAATAGGCACTAGTTAATTCTTCCTGCTTTCCATCATCCTATAAATTTGAAAAATAAAAATAAAAAAGCTTTTGCCATTGTGGAATCAAAAACTATCCTGAGATAGAGATGGGTCACCCTGATCATTCTGGCATCTCTGACAGTGTTAACATTAATGTGTCCCTCCTCTAGCAAACCACATTCTTTTTGCAGAATGGTACCCAGCATCTTGCCCCACCCCCCACTTAAGATCAGTTTGTATGGCTGCAGGAGAGGCCACATTTAGCCATAGGAAAGGCCTCCTTCTTATCCTTTAAACATTGTTAGAAGACTAAATCAGACTGCGGGAACTTCCCCCCTGAGAAAAAGCATCTCAGGCACTTTGAGGCCAGTCTGAATTAGACAGTTTTTGGAGAGGCATTCAATTGTCCTCCAGACTTGAAAGCACTAGGAATAAGGTAATCCTCCCATTATCCCAAGGACTGGTCAGCTGCTTAGGCGGGGTCCTGTGTCCCCAGCTGAGGACTCTGCAGCACAGAATTCAGAGATTCAAAAATATGATTAAAGGGCTTGGAAAAACAATATCCGGGGATTAGGCTGAAAACTGGCTTAAGCAACAGCAGCAGGGCTGCAAGAGTTACCTGAGCACCGTGATAGTGAGATGGAGAAGTGGGTGGCAAAGGAAAGATGTTGGGGGGAGGGGTTGTTCTTGGGAATCTTCCATCAACTCCCTAAAAGAAAGATCCTAGGATGCCAAAGTGGAACTAACTAAACGGTCATCGAGCCCAACCTTGTTGTGCAGATAAGGAAACCAGGTCCCAGTGGGAAGAAATGAGTTGAGCATGGTCATAAGGTAATAAATGACCAGGATGGACTAGAGATGCAAATCCTCTGCCTTGAGGATGAATCGTTACTATTCATTGTAATATTGTCTCCCTCAACTGTCCCTGCTATAAGTTTGGTTAAGTGAAATTTGCATACTAGGTTATATGCGTCCCATTCATTTCCCTTGACCATGGTCGCCTCTTTTTGACTTTTCTACCTCCACTCTTCCATCCACTAAGTTCCTTGGGAACATCAGTTTTAGGGAAAATCAATAGGAGTACATTTCTGGGGCCCATGTCTTGGGGGGTACTTCTTTGGGGGGAATACTCACTAATTCTAAGCAAAGAACTAAGTCAATTGGAAGCCAAAGGAAGAGGGCCTACCCCGCTTCTCATTATGCCCCATGCCTGCTTCTCATTAGTCCCAGACTGGTTTCTTTTAGGTCCTGAGCTCCTGGGCCGTGGCTAAAGTGAATGACCTCCTGAGGTCACTTCAAGCCCCATGAGTTTAAGGCTAGTTCCTGTGGCTTGTTTTAGGAATGGGAAAGTGGCTGCTCCTAGACCTTTGCCCTTCCCTCTCCACTGGGTATGGAGCCCTGCTATTGCTGTGCTATCAAGACATTTAATCTCCCCTTTGAAAAAAATATAATTAGGAGCAGCTCAGTGTGTGTGGACATATTGACCGGAGGTTTCCCAAGGACTAACCGTCTCTGTTCTCAAGTAAGCTCGTGGCTCAACTCAGCTTCATTCACCCACTCCCTGGGGAAACACATGGGATTAGAACAAGAGGCTGGGCCTCCTAGTGGAAAAATCCTGTATCCCCTTGACACTGGAGCTTGCTTTAGATCTTTTGTAACCTGCCCTTTGGGTAAGGAAAATCTCAATTAGATGGTCGTTTGTTTTCATAAGTTGTATTGATGTCTTTTGTTTTGCTACGATCATAGTCATTTCCAGATCTTGACCCTATCTCTCTCTCTCTCTCTCTCTCTCTCTCTCTCTCTCTCTCTCTCTCTCTCTCTCTCTCTCTCTCTCTCTCTCTGTCTGTCTGTCTCTGTCTCTGTCTCTCTGTGTTTCTCTCAAAAAAAAAGAGGTTATAAAGAAAATAGTTAAGGAAAACCAACTGACAATGACCCCTTCTGACAATGTAGGTAGCACTCTGTACCTGGAGTGCCCCAGCTGTGCGCCCAAAGGAGGGAAGGTGTTCCATCTTTTCTTTGCTGGAATCCTGGCCAGTCATTCTTCACTGAGAGATTTCCCTTATGTCTTTTCATTTATATTACTTTATCCATTTTGCACAATATTCTTCTAGCTCCTCTTACTTCACTCTGCAGCAGTTAATTTTTCTGGGAGGTCACATTGTATGTGGGACAAGCACTGGCTTGGAAGTCAGAGTTCAAACCCTCCCTCTGATAACTTATTACATATGTGGCCTTGGGCAACCCCTTTGTTCTCAGTTGTCGCCTATATCAAATAAGAGATCTCTTATAACCCTGGATCTCAAGATCTATGGTGCTATAACATCCCATGCATCTGTATGCTTCAAATAGTTCATTCATTTCCATTTGATGGTGACCCATTTTATTTCTAGGTTCTTTCTCCCATGAAAGTGCTACTGTGGATATTTTAGTATACAAAGAACCTTTCCCTCTTATATTTCAATTCTTTGGGGGAATTGTCCAATAGTAGGATCACTGATTTAAAATATATGAATAATTTAGTGATATATGTAATCCAAAGTGGGTTTTCAAAATAGTTGGACAAATTCAGAATTCCCCCACTATGTGCTAATGGGCTGCCTTCCCACAGCCCCTCCTACATTTTACCATCTTTGCCAATTTGATATTGTAACATGAAATACAGCACTGTTGCCTTGATTTACATGCTTTTTATTAGTGATTTGGAGTAACTTCATATATGGCTGTTGAAAGTTGGTATTTCCTTTGAAAACTGTTCCAGATCCTTTGATCCCTCTTCTGTTGGGGAATGGCTATTGGTATTACATATCTGGCCCAACGTATTGTGGATATTAGCCTTTATTAGAGATATTTGATGGAAAGGTTTTCCCTCATCACCATTTTTTTTTATTCTAGATGCATTGCTTTTGTTTGTACAGAAAAGCTCTTAAAATGTCCACAGTGTTGGATTTTCATTCTGCTTAATTTCATCTTCTTCATTCATTAGGTGACCAATCAGTCTGTAGTATCTAGTTATTGTGAAGAAGAATTATTAGATAATGTAACTTTCCCCCACTATGGAAGTAGAAAGTGATAGCCCCAAGGATAAAGTACTGCATTGGTGTCAGAAAGGCCTGTGGCCAAATTTATCCTCTCTACTAGTTACTGAACTCTGGGCAAATTCCTTAATTTGTTTGTGTGCCTTAGCCAAATCCTTAGAACTGAATTACTGAATAATAAATAATAAAGAGGTTGCAATCTGCATTGGTGGGTAGTGTTCCAACACTGAGAGTAATTCGAGCTATCAAAATCGTAAATCCTTTCTAAAGTTATGATTTGTGTTACCACAGAAGCTGGATCCTTGCTGGCATGTGACTATCACCAGGTTTTTGTTTTTTTTTTTTTTATTTGTCCTACTGGCCCTTGAGGAGATCGGTGAAAGCTTTTCACAGCATCAGGGCAAATCCTGGTTGTCTGTGGGGCTCTGTGAATGCTGAGCTTCAACATCCTTCTTCCACCAGTGAATGTGTCTCAGAACAGAAGCCCAAACCTCCAGCATCCTTGAGTGAAATGTGAAGCCACCTTGGAGGCTAACCCCTTAATATTTTTAGCGGTAGAGAAAAATGAGGTTTTTGAGAAAAAAATTAGACCATGTGCTCCAGACACAATATTGTCTCCATCTACCTCCTAATTCTGTGGCTGAGGTGAGACTTCAGTGTTAAGCTGACACCTGACAAAAGCCCTGCCTAACCTCTTTAAAGTCTATATAAATCGAACCTTTAACCTGCTGCCTTTATAAGTGAATGCTGAGAGGATGCCTTTGTGTGACTCCACTTTTTTGTATTGTTCCATTAAAATGTAGATTTTATAAAGCCTTTCTGGGGAGGTACATCTTCTGCAATGAAATGTTAATCAGGGATCCTTTGTAGGGCCTTGGCACCAAGATAAAATATTTAGTTGTATGTTGCCCCCCTTCCCCATTTCTCTGATGCTGTTCTGTAGCACTGGAGAGAAGGTTCAGTTAATATTAGAAGGGTTCATCTCCATTTTCTATCACAGACAACTAGACTTGGATACTTTGCCGGTGGCGAGCTGCTCAGAGAGTGAGACGTATACACCATCTTCTCCTCCATAATGAGAAGACTTCTCACGATGAGGGAAAATAAATATCTTTAATTTTAGCTACTTGAATGGAGGTGACTTTTTCTTTAATTTCTGGAGACATGATAGGGATTTACTTGGTGTGTTTCCTATTTGTTTATTCAGTTTGTGATATCTGAGTTACCTGTTGTGTTCTTCTAATCTTTCTATGAGAACTCAGATTAGATTAAATTAGATCTTTCTGTTCTTCTGATGTTTCTGTTAGAACATTCTGACTCCTCATGGATGTCCTTAGGCAAAATCCAGATATTACAAGAGATGGGAATAACTGGTCAGATGTGGTATTTTAGCTCCAGGTAGCCAGCTCTGGGCACTGGGAAATTGATGAATGGACTTTCTATGTCCCACACATGGGCCCTTCAGCCCAATGGTTTGTCGTTTATTTTAGCCCCAAAGTAGAGTAGTTGCAGGATCTTGCTGCCTTCTCTGAAGTCAGCTTCCAAGCTTGAGGACCTCCTGGCTTTGCTCTGTGCAGCCTTTGACAACACAATCAAGCAGTACACATTTCTTAAGTGCCTGTGTGGGCCATGCTCTGGACTAAGGACAACTCTTTGTCTGAGACCCCTTGGACTTTGCTCATCTTTTCTGTTTTGGTTTCCTCTTTAAAATAATGAGTTTATTACTTCTGAATAAGAACAAGGAAGAACTTTCCAATGACAATAGTATAACTATCTGTAACTTCAGCAGCACAGGCTTCCATTGAATGTCCTTTGGGCCACCTCTACATGCTCTGGCTCATGCCCTCCCTGAATACAGAGCAATTCAGGATTTTCCCATCTCATCCTACTCCACGTAAGTAAGAACATGAGTTCAAGAGACTCAACGGGTTTATTTAGGAGTCATATATTATAAATAAGGCTCATATCAGAGCCTGTAGACAATAATAATCCCCTGTCAGCTGCAAGGTCTCAGTCCATGATGATGTTGTCTTCCTTAGGGATCTGCTAGGACATTGTCCAGCTCACCTTTCCCCCATTGGCATGTCTCCTTCAAGATCCTCTGGCCTTAGTGTAGTTATCAGGTTGTAGCTCACACTTTCTTCAATACTCAGCTTCTAGCAGATATTGTCAGTCTCTGACTCCCATCATTGCTTGCATGTGGTCCTTCCCATTGCTTCGTGTAACAGTTAAGCCTTCCCTTGACCCTCTGTAGCTCCCAGCTGCCAGTACTGAGTAATGTCATCTCCTCCTGTTCCTTGTGAGGTTGGGTGCTGCATCCAATTCTGCTTATAGTTTCTCTTAGCTTTTTTGTAGCTAAGAGATAGTCTCTCTGACATGGGCTATAGGGGAAGATCATTTTAGGGTCCCCATCCTGGCAGAGCATGTTGATATCTCAAAACACAGTTCTAGGCCAGGGTGTCTCCATTTCCAGATATTTGCCTCACATTATGTTCTTTTGATGAAGGGTCCTATGGAAGCATTCCTGTGCTTTTCTACCATTCTTTTTCTAGTCTTGGCCTTCCCTGATCTTAGCCATGGGGCCTCTATGCTCAGTCATCTCCCCATTTAAGTGCTTGCCACAAATGGGTCCAAGCTCCAGGGCAAAAGAGTGGGCTGATGCTCTGATTTCTTTGTTACTGCCTCTAGGGTCTTAGACTATGAAAGCTATGTCTTCATCTCAGAGGAAGTTAGTGAACCCAGCTCCTTTTTGTCTGGCTCACTGTGGGAGCTGCCAGGCTGTGGAGACACCCAGGTCAGGGCCCAGTAAGCCACTGGGATGAACTGAGTCAACACTGCTGGAGCCCAGCAGGCAAATCCATGTGTGGAGGAAAGCTGGAGCCCCAGCTGTTGGTATGGGACAAAACTCCTGGCATTCTTGTTTTCCTTAGAATAAGTTTATTATTGATGTAAACACAGCCCCATGGTGCAAAAGCAGAGAAGGGAAGGGGCCTGTGATGTAGCCCATTCTTTCTTTTCGTTGTCTGAAATGTTTATTTGACTTCTTGAGTCGAAAGTCGTTACTCCTCCTCAGTGACCTTCCGCTGGCAATTTCTCTAGAGTATCCATTTACTTTATTTAGAAACATAATATTGAAAGAACTGGAGCAGAGTCAAAAATCATTGCTTTTCCTTTTTTCTTTCTTCCTTCCTTTTTTTTTTTTTTTTTTGATGTGGCATTTTTCCTTTTGAAACCTTAAACTCTCTGAAATGCACACATGAAAGTCGGGCTTCCCTTGCTCTCTCCATCAACGAGGACTTAAGGGAATGTCTACTTGGGGCCTCTTCTTGTGATCTGGGGGTGGCAGGAGCCATGTGAGGCATGCATGGTCTCTTCAATGTGGGACTGACTGTCTGGTAGGGGAGACAAGGTATAAACACATGGAACAATGCACCACTGAGACACTGTGTGGACGGACTGGTTGGATGCCAGGGAGGAGGGAGAATGTGAATAGTAACTTACTCTAGGAGAAAGAATTCTAAGGGTTAGTTCAGAACTGGGGTCAGGGAAGAGAGGAGAGTCAAGAGGTAACATCACCTCACTCTGCTGAACACTGAGGCTTCCTCCTTCCTGGAAGCTAGACTGTTAAGCCAGGAGCAGGTCAGTCACTTTGGGTGCTGCCCTCTAGCCTAAATTCATGCTCCTTGGAGGCTGTGACAGACCCTGCCAGCCAAATAGGCTTCCAGTCCTAGCTTTTCTACTTCCCTTATGTAATCCTCCCTCTCTGCTCCCTCGGTAGCTGCCCTGGTTCAGTACGTCTCATCTTTTCTTACTTAGATGATCACAATAACCTCTCTCCCTGCTCTCCCACAGCAGGTCTTTCCTTCCCCATTTCATCCTTTGCATTTATGGATAGGATCATAGATATAGAGCTGAAATGGCTGATCTTAAAGATAACATAGTCTAACCTTCCTCATTTTCCAGGTGAAGAACGGTAGAAGAGGAATTTGTGTGCCTAAAATTATGCAAGTAACAATTGGTCTCCCTAGTTCAGCCAATGACCATAGTACTCCATAGGAGAGTGGCTTCCAGGAGAAAGTATAAATTTGTGAACCTACCATTCAAAACTATCCATGTCCCTTTCCCACTTTTTAGGATAATAATAGTAGTAAATCTCATATAATGACTTTTACTCCCCAGTACCCTGATGAGATGAGGAATCTTCATAATCTCATAGGTCTGCACCAGCTGTGGATGTTGAAAGAGATGGAGCCTTGAGAAGAGGGAGGAAAGGGAACTGGAGCCTAAGTGAGGGAAAGATGGTAATGCTCAGTCTTACTTTGCCCTGTGGAGCCCCTCCACACCTAGAAACTTCCACTCAACATTGAGGAAAAGAGAATTGGAGACCTAGGATGATCTGCGTTGAATATGACTTCCAGGGCTATTAAAAACCTAGGAGATTTCATTCCAGTTCCTTATTTCCTCATTGATTTTAGATATGAAAGAATGTCACCATAGGTTTCAAAGTACCCTTTATTATTTCTTTATTTAAAAAATGTTGGCAATTCCCACAGTAGTGGTCTCTATAATTAGAGTTGTAGGACTGTACTCTCAGGACTGATAACCTTAAATGTGTTCAGTCATTTTTCATTTCAGAAAACTCTAGTATATTTAGAAGATGGGTAAAGCTGAATTTCATTTGCTAATTGAAGTTTAGATGCTATGAAAAGGGGTGGTGGGAGCCCCTCAAGCCCAATGCACTAGCTACCAAAGATATAGGACTGGAAGTGGAGAATGGTCTAGCACAAAATGTGATTAATAATATAATTTATCCTCTGGGGCTATTGTGAGAATCAAGTAAGACAATTTATTTAAACAATGTTGTAAATATTAAAGTTCTGTCTACAATCTGTTATCATCATCATCATCATCATCATCATCATCATCACAGAGATCTCTTGGTTGGCTTAAAATACTAACCAGTCTGTTCTGTCTGAGATACCAAAGAAGTCCTACACTATTTGCCTGAAGGGATGACTAAGCCATCTGTTTTGAATGATCCTTTGGAGTTTCTGCATCGCTTGAGTGTTGGGCCTTCACACTTGGTGTTGGCTTTTGAGTTGGATGAGGTGACCTTTGAGGCCCAATTCATCCGGTAAATCTAAGGTCCTGTGAACCTTGGCTTCACTGTCAGAATCCACTGAGCAAATAGGCAGCTAGTGAGTCAGTCAATATCTAACAATCCTGGGGATGGAAGAAAGGCTCTTCTTGAAACTGAACAAGGTTCCTGAAGTAGAGAAGCCAGGGATAGATGGGACACTAACAACAGTGACCCCCAGGAAGGAATAGGAACAGTGAGTGTTGGAGGGTGAGTATGCCAGCATCCTGAATGTTTTTCTTTTTTTCAGCCTTCCCCTCTTACATGTCTCCTTGTTGACCACCTCTGCTTTCTTGGAGTGACGTATTGTTCTTTGACTTTCCTAGCGCTTCACCTTGCTGGTTCTCCACTCTGATCTACCTTTCTTCATCTCTCTCAATGATTTTTCTCCCTTTTTTTGCTTCTTCAATATGGAAATTCCCCAAAGAGAAGAGGGAGAGGAGCCCTGCTCTTGGAGGTTCTTGTTTCAATGTTTCTGCCCTATAGCTCACCCTAAAGGCAGTTCTGCAGGGAGGTTAGCCTTGGAGCCCTTAGGAACTGGGACTCCTGAAGGCAATCCTGCTGCCTTGGCCTCTTTGGTAGGGGAAATACCTGCTTATATACAAGGCAGCTTGAGCACTTGGGGCCTGAAGTGCTGACCTGAGGCATGGGCCAAATGCTGTGGGGGGGGGGGGGGGGGGAACAGGGCAATGGAGGGGGAAAGGCAGGAGACAGCACCTTTGGGCCTTGGGCTTCTCTGGTCTCTCTTCTTGGCCGGGATTGGCTCCTTCACTTGTTGCCATGGCTTACACTTTAGGATTGCCCTCAGGTTTTTCAGTTCTTTGAATTTCAGGAGCTCATTAGACAAAAGGAAGGCGAATAAACTCAACCTGGAGGATTAGGGATCACTACGCTTAGCCCCAGATGAGAACTCCATTAACACCCACTCCCTCTGAGGCCCAGAATCCTCCTTCTGGCTCTGCAGCCACAGTCTGGGGCCAGTTGGGGCAAGATGAGGTGAGACAGAGGTGCCTTAGGGCTCTTCCTCGCTCAACCAAGAACAGTCTCTGAGCCGCAGCTAATGAGCAGGGTACCTGTTGCAGCCTGTCTTTCTTCTGGCTGCCAACCCCCTGTTGTCAGAGGTGATCATAGGGGTTGGTACCCCAGAGACACCGGTGTTTGCAGCCTGAGAGAATTAAAAAGATAATGCTCCAGGAGGAGCTTGGCTGGGCCTGTTTGCCAAAAGGTGCTTTTGTGCCAGGAAGAAACTTTGTGAAGCAGATGAGAGAAGCCTCCATCTCCCACCAAAAGGAGTGATAAAGCCCACGACTCAGGGCAGTTGTGGCTTCTTCCAGAGTTTCCCATGCAGGGCTAGAGGGAGGCCATGTGTTGCTTCAGCGGGATTCATTTAAATGGAAAAGATTGGCCAGTGGGGCTCATTCCACTGCTTATGCCTGCGCTCTTCAGAGGGAAGGCTGGGGGGGAACAGAGAGTGGCCAGGCTCAGCCTGACCAGACAAGGATCACAGAGCCTGGAAGAATTCAGTGAGGTGCTAAGGCTGCCTGCCATGTGAAAAGCTTCAAGGTAGATGCTGGGGCTACAATGATGCCTCAATAAAAAGTTTGAGTTGATCAGTCCATTTGACAGATGAGGAAGCTGAGAGCTAGGCAGGTGAAATGACCTGGTTACAAGGTAGCAAAGTGAGCATCCATGTCCAAGCCCCTGGTCTCCCTTTACATTCAACTCCACTCTGCACTTGCCTTTTTTTTTAGTTTGCCTGTTTCCCCCAAATTCCTTCTGACAAGTTAGTGTCATGTCAATTGTGATGGCTCAAGAGACAGTGGAAGACCCTCTCACTACACTTGTTCACTTGCACAGAGCCACACACACAGGCTCCAGGTGCACATGCAGACGTTCCCTTCCCCCACAACTCTGTGTGTCTTCCTCCTTCCATCTTCACCTTTCTCTGTCTCTGTCTGTCTCTCTGTCTCTTTCTCTCTCTCTCCCCTATGTGTACATGGCTCCAGGAAAGCACCTATGCATTAAATGAGGTTAGATAGGATGGTGACAGTTATCTACTTTCTCACCCCAGGAGGTTTTCTTCCAAAGCTTAAATTCCCTTTTCTCCTGATAATCCAGGTGGGAGATGGTTTTCAGAGAATTGCCCAAGAAGTTTGTACTTGGAAGTCACAAAGAGGCAGGGCTAGGCTTGATGTTTCCTAATAGTGAGGTTGTCTCCAAGTGCAGTGGACTGCCTCATGAGGTAGTGAGCTCCCCGTCCCTGGAGGTCTTCATACAGAAGTTGAAAGGTCACTTGTCAGGAATGATTCTTGTTTGGTTACTGGTTTCCCCCGAGGTCTCCTCCAATTTTGACATTCTGTCTTCCTGTGAAATGAGTGCAAGAGGATCGCGTTCATATCTGAATAGCTTGGTTTCCTCTTTGAGGAATATTTGATATTGAAAGTGGCAGGAGGAGCATTCAAAGATCTCAGTATGTAAGAAAGATAGGCCAAGGATAAAAAGATAACATATTTCAGGGATAGGTGTAAAATCCTGTTCTTTGATGTAGTCAGAATCACAAGTAATGGATGGAGGGACATGGCTGAAACCAGCCACTGCAGAGAATATTTAGAGATCATCACTGAATGCCATCACCCATTGTGATGGGGCTACCAGAGCTAATGGGAACTTAGGTTGAATTCTTGCAAGTACTGAATACTTCCACTGGTGATTCGTATCCACCCACTGTACTCTGGGCTTATCAGATTGCCCCTGGAGAATTATTATCGTGTCTTGAGGTTGCATTTTCTGAAAAACTGGAAGAGGAGACTGGGGATGCTTAAGAATTTCTCAAGTGAGAATCTGAGCATGTAGAAAGAGCTGGGAAGTTTGGTCCAGAGAACCTGGGGAGATGACAGCCCTCTTTAAATTTAAATAGAAGTATCTTGGGTAAGAGGAATTTGGATTGTTCTCTGTGGCTTCAAAGGACAGAAGGACCAGTTGGTAGAAGTGAAAGTTTCTGATCTGGCTTGAATAGGACAACTGTCTTGACCATGACAGTTAGGCCTAGATGGGATGGGTTGCCTTGGCCTTCCAATAGGACCCTGTTTCAGTGGGGCTTCAGTCCTTCAAGCCGAGCCTGAATGACCTCAGAGGGGGTTATGTAGCATACAGGGTTAGACTGGACATCCTCCAGTGTCCCTCGTCATACTAAGAGTCTGTGACTAGGATTTGGAAGAGATTCATAACAAGAATTATCTTGGTCTACATTCTTTTGGGGCTTTCATATTCTACATGTCAAGTAACATTTTCAGTTGGCTAAGAAATAAGGTATTCTAAACATTATGTCAGTTCTAGATAACAGCATGTTTATCAAATTTGCAGATGCCACAGAACTTGGAAGAGTAGTTAACCCACTGGGAGGCAGACTGAGGATCCAACAATCTCTCAGAAGACTAGAGTGATGGGCTGTGTCTAATATGATGGAATTTAATAGGGATAAATTTGGAGCATCATACTTGGCTAAAGGGGGAAAATCAGCTTTATGAGTACAAGATGTTGGAGACATCACTAGACAAGAATACATGTGAAAATAACATGGGGGTTTTAGTGGATGGTGAATTCAGTATGAGTCAAATCAAGAATGTGATATGGTATCCAAAAGAAAGTGTTGGGAGACAGTAGTGGCAGAAGAGGAGAAGAACCAGATTCTGAGTCACCACTTAGGACTGGTTCCTGGCTCCAATGACTACTGCTTATGTGACCTTTGGCAGATCACCTAACTTTTGTAGCCTCAGTTTCCCCTTTTGTAAAACAAAGCTGTTGGCCTAGATTTCTGCGTTAGTTACAAAGACCGCATGCCCAGAAGCAGAGAAATGATAAGCCCACGTTATTCTTCTCTGATCAGATTACAGATGGAGTATTGTATTCAGTTCTTGATACCGTGTTTTCTGAAGGTCATCAGTAAATCAGGCGAAGGCTACCAGTATGGAAATTATGGTGCTTGAGGACTTCAACATGAGGATGTTGAAAATGGAAAATACAAGACTAGTTGTGGTGGTGGAGGATAATCACTTCCTTCAGGTATTTGAAGGGCTTCTGTGGAGAATTTAGATTTATTTTGTTTTACCCCAATGACAACAATGATGATGAAGGGAAAGAGGTGGGATGCCAACAATCAGTGCCACCCCAAACAGGCAGTGCTGGGATGATTTCCTCCTTCCTGAAGGATATGAAGTTGATTCCTGTACAGACATATGGATGTGGTATAGTTACTAGCTGGCTAGAGAGGGGATCAGAAAAGCTAGCTTGAAATCCAACCCTAGATACGTAGTAAATGTCACACCGAATAACTCTCCCATTTTTGGACCTCAGTTTCTTATTTTTTCATGGCCTTGGAGATTCATCCCATTTCTGAGATTCTGCCACAGAAAGATCTGCAGCTGCTTTCCATGAACGTGGTGGGTGGATGGGTGGGGGGCCCTCAGCAGAACGCAAAAGTTGGTCAGAGTTTTCAGTACAAGTGGAATTGTGTTTTGTTTTTGAAATCTCAAGAAAACCTAATTGTTTGAGTTCTTGCCATTCCTATCCCCAATCCAACCCCCAGCATGCCCATGGACCATGTTGGACCATATATCACTTGAACTCAAGAAAAGATTTCAATAGAGAGCCAGACCACAGGGAGAGGCAGCATGAAGAGGGACTTAAGTCTGTCTCTGGAGACCAACTGAAGGAAATGGGAGTGCTTAGCCTGGAAGAGAGAAGCATTCAAAGGGGTGAAAGGGGGCATGAGAACTGCCTTCTAAAAAGGTCCAGTGTTGGAGAGATTCGGTGGCTTCCATGTGACTACAGAGTGGAAGTTGTGGGAGGAAAAATGAGGTGATATGTCAGTCAGAACTTCTTAGCATTTAGGATAGTAGATTCACCTTAGAAAGAATCATTGCGTTCAACTCCCCATTTTTCAGAGGAGGTAACTGAGGCATAGAGAGTTGCAGTTCTGCTTCAACTCAAATGCAATCTTGTCTCTGAGGTTTACTCACTCTCAGATCTCAGTTCCATTCACCCTCCAGTTCACTTTACCTCCTCCCCATCAGACTTGACATTATACCAGTACTCTTTTCAATCCTACCATACTTTTGATCTCCCCTTTATATTTTGTCTCCTCTATCAAAATGCCAACTTCTTGAGAGTAGGGACTGTCACTTCTTAAAAAATATTTTGTGTCCTTAATCACGGTTCTCAATAAATTATCTAATATATCATTTATCATATTCTCCATGCATGAATTAACCTCCCTCTGCCTCCAGTTTCCTTATGTATGGAATAAAGGGGATTAGCTAGATATCCAAATTCTCTTCTAGCTCCATCTCTATCATCCTGTGACTTCAGTATTTGTCGATTTCATAGAGTTTTGTGAGGATGAAATGAGGAAGTGATTAGAAAGGAGAAGCCAGCATTCCACAAAATCTCACAAATAACCCTCATGTGACTGGAGAGAGGGTAGGGCCACATATAAGCCAAGATGTCCCTTTCAGTTCTGCCTCTACCTACAGTCTTAGGATCTTAGACTTTTCTCTTCCTAACCCCATTTCCAAATTTCCAACTGTCTGCTGGACAGTTCTTCCTGGGTGTTGGACCACAAATGATGTATTATTTGTCCTTCCATTTGAAGAAGACCAATGATGTCTTGACTTGTGTGTAAATTGGATTTAATTGAGACAGAGCTGCACAAAGTCATCAGCTTTACTCTCTCTTCCTGAGTCATCACAGTCCAGTGTGAAGACAAACATCAAAAGGACTGGTGATGCCCGGGAATGGCCCAGGATGCAATGGATGTCTTTGGTATCTGTGATGTCTGACTAAACTCTAAGTGCTCTACAATACCTGCTTCAGCTGCCTTCATGGCCTTTGAAACAAACTGTTCTCATCTGTCCATTCTATAAAGGAAAGTCTTCACATGCTTGGGGTAGACATCCCCTTTACTCAACAATAGTTTTGAGACCTGTCAGTTACCCTCAATCTGGTTTAGCCTGTCTGCAGAGATGGTATTATCAGGGTGTGGCCACTGGGCATGCTATAGCCTCTTGCAGCCACGGGTGAGAGTTGCATGAAGATGGATCCCAAAGGTGGATGAGCAGCCCTGAAAAGGGCTCATCAGCCCTCACACCAGAGTTGTTACCCCTCCATGAACACCCCATACAATCCCCCACACACACTAATGGTATTGTGCTACAGGAGCCCTTGAATCTGAGGACACTGGTTCAAAGATTGAACTTGTCACTTAATACCTGTGGCCAATCACTGTCTCTTTGGACTTTAGTTTCTTCACCTATCCAGTAAGAGGTTTGGATTAAATGACCTCTTAGATCTTTTCAGCTCTAAATCCCTGATCCCATATTTAACATGTGCTCTAAAGAGGCCGTGCCCTGAAGGATTTAGAACCACCTTGAGAGTAAAATGGGGGGAAGGTAGTTGTCTCTCCTCTTTGGTCTCACATTAAGGTAATGAGCTTGTAATTGAAGATTGATGTCAACCTGGGCTAGTTGTTTGGTCTCACCATCCATCGAATTAGTATGGTCTGCATTCTTTTTGCCTTTTTCGGATATAGACACTGATATTCCATTCTTCTTGTTATAGTTTTGTTTGTTTAGATTGTGGTGCATGATTCCTAAATGTTAATCAATTAACCCAAGCATTTGTTTAGTGCCTCTGGTGTGCCAAACCCCAGGACACCTTCATGAGGCTGATATGCGGCCTACTTGAGATTGGAGAATCTCCGAGTCCTTTCATATAACTCTTATGTTTTTCCTTTGTGTAATCAGAGCGCTAATTTCAAGGACTGAGCCAAAGGGAAGATGGGTTAATGGAAGGGAGTAGAATCAGTGCAGGAAATTGGAGAGAAATGCATACTCCATGCCACTTCTGGAGCTCCAGAAAAGACATGGCTTTTATAGCCAGGGATTGGGTTCTTGCTCAGGCTTAGTCTGTAATTTCTGATTTCTGATGTTATAGGCAGAGACACTCTAGGTATTGATCAGAACAGATTTGACAAAATCAAACATGTAGTACACAGGTGGCAAAAGGGCCTAGAAAAGGGGCTAAAAGGAATATGCCCTGTGACCAGAACAGATTCTTTTTTTTGCCACAAGGGATCCTCCCAGGACTTAGAGATACTCCAGGGCTCCAGATGTTTCAAAGGATCCCAGAAGAAATGTTGCATTCTTTTCAGGTCAGCGCAGTTTGACAAGCACTTAAGAAATATCTATGATGTGTCATAATACATTTCAGTATTCAGTAACATGGAAATGCAAATAATAAAAATAGCCAATTTTGGTAGAGTGCTGGAAGGCTTTCGAAGCACTTTTCGTATATTAATGACCTCATTTGATCCTCACAGCAAACCCATAATGGAATTATTAATACTATTCTCTTTTTACAGATGAAGAAACTGAGTCTGAAAGAGGTTAAGTGACTTGGCCAGGATCACACAGCAAGGCAGTGTCTAAGATAGCACAAGAACTCTAAACTTGGAACTCTATTAACTGTGCCACAATTCCTACAAAGGAAAAAAATGAAACTGTTCTTATCCTCATGAAGCTTAAAGTCCATGGGGGTGAGATGCGATGGAAAGGAGTGGAGGTGTTGGAGTATAACATGAATGAAGAGGAGTTAATAGGAGGTGTCTGCAAAGAATCCCAAAGTAATCTGGGGGAGAAGGCACTAACAACCATGGGAGGGGCAGTCAGGAAATGCCTAGTGTGTAGTAGGCAGCATCTAGCCTTGAAGGGAACTAGAGACTGCTAGAGACCACAGTGAGGAAAGGAAGCATCCTGGGTCTGCCAAGTATTTTCCAAAGGGAAGCGAATATGAATGAGGATGTGAAGTTACTTTTTGGTGATGGTTCCAAAGGGCCTCCCTCTGTGGGCACAGGAAGATGGCATGGGAGACCCTTTGAACTCCATTTCCCATTTCTGGTTCTGATCAGAGTCCCCCTCACAGAGTCTTTTCAAAGTAGTTTCATGTGTGTGATCTATGATCTTGTGGCCTTCACGGCTTATCATCCTTGTCATAGGAAGTAGGCAGGGCTCTAATCCTCATCTAACAGGAGAGGAAACTAAGGCCTGGGGAGATTTTTTTAATGAGCTGTCCAGAGGTCCAGATCTGGTGAGAGCCTGAGACAGGATTAGAGCGAAGTCTTTTTACTCCTCCCTTGATTCTCTTTGTCCTACTCCCTCCTACCTCCAGTAGTCCTTTGAAGCTTACAACCAGCCACTGACCACTGTCTTCAAAAGGAATGCTGATAGATAGGAAAGATTCCATCCTCTGGTAATGGATCCAGTGTGCCTCTTCCCTGAGAAGGGCATCATTGGCACATTTTGGCTCACACCCACATCAGGCTGCAAAAGTCCATGGCCATGTTGAGGATTTTATGTTTCTGAAGAGCTGGTCTCTGGTTAAACTTGTGCACCTGGAATTTCCTCTCGCTGGTTCTAGTTCTTCCCCTTAGGGTCAAACATAACCAGGCCAATCCCTCTTCCACTGGGTTTGATACTTTAATGGATCTGTGATTCCAGTTGTATGAGGACTCTTTTCAGTCAGATTCAAAGGTCATTTAGTCCATCCCCCTCATTTTTATAGAAGGGGAAACTAGAGCCCAGAGAGGTGAAAAAAAGCTACCCAAAGTTTCCCAGGTAACGAATACCATTTGGGTTGTCAGCCTGGATCCCTTGACTTTAAATTCAGCATATTGGTTACCTTCTTATTCATGTCTTTCCCAAAGAAGAAGCCCCTCCCCTTCCCAAACTTAACTATCCAAAATCCCATTTGATCCTTCCCAACCCTGTCCTGCTAATCCCAATTTCACACTCTAGATCTGACTGTCCCTTCCACTGTGCCCTTGGAATACCTGTTCCGTGATTTGCAAACTTGCTGTCATCTCTCTTGAAGCATCTCCTTTTGCTCTCCTATCTTCTTCTAACTCACTAAGTTCTGGTTTTCCCCTGATGACCCTGTTCCCCTTGCCACCCTTTTCCACACTGGCTACACTTTCATACATGGTATCTCATTTATTGGTCATGATGGGACAGGTGGAAAACTCCTTGCTGCCCCTTTCTCATCCCATGTGCTTCCTGTTCCACTATTACTGTGAAATCTCTCCTCTTTTGAGGATTTTTAATCCCAAATTTGTCACCCAATCCATATTCTAGGAGTTTTTAATCTCTGGACCTGTAGGGGCATATCCTGTCCCTTCTTGGTTAGACCAGTACCTAGCTTACAGTCAGTCTTCTTCTTCACCACATCATTTCAAGGAATTTCATCATATGCATTGATATACCATAAAATACCCTAAATTCTCAATGACTAATGTCATCAATTCCCTTGACCCTTACCTCTTTAGTTCAAGTATTGTATTCTCCTTCCTTCTTTAAGACCTGTGAAATTCCTTTATCTCATTAATACTTTTTTTTCTCTTTTTATCTCTCCATATGTCTCAGTCCTCCTAAACCTCATCTTCATCCTCACTAGGACCCCTGATATCTCCATTCCTTAGTGCAATCCCAGGCCTTCGCTCCCATGCTGGCTATGCTCCCTTCCCTTCTCAATCTGGACCCATTAGTGAAACATATCAACTCAATATTGCCTCTTGCCTTGGAGCTCCTTGTTCCCTTGTCCTGCTACAGATCATGCCTTGCCAAATACAAACCCTGGATTTCTCCTTCCATTGGTAACCTCCCTTTCTACTTATACATTGTCTAATAGACTTGGAGCAAATCACAGAATCGTTAACTGGGTTCTCTACAAATTTATGCAAGCTAATCACAATTGGGTCCTCGTTACAGCAAGATGATTCCACTATTCTTTCCTATTAATTCCTTATTCCACTCACCACAGCAGCTGTTCCAAACTTTTCTTCTTTTTGCTCAAATCTCCCCTGCCACTCCTTGTCCCCACCTTCCCCTGCCACTGAGGGCATCACCTTACACTTCACTGAAACGATCTGAGACCACTTAGTGAGGTCATCCTCTTCACTCTTTCTCATTTCCTGCTCTTCTGACATTGTCTCCCACTATCTTCTCACTCCTTCCAGTGTCTAATGATGTGGTCCTTCTGCTTGACCGAGTCAGTCCCTCTAGATGCTTCTTTGATTCCAACTCCTTTCATCTTTTCTAGCAGTTTACACCTGCCTGTCACTCATTTTCTCTCTCCCTCTCTCCTCCCCTCTTCCTCTCTCTCTCCCTTCCCCTCTTTCTCTCCCCTCCATTACTCCATCACTCTATCCCTCCCTCTCATCATTAATCTCTCCTTGTCTTCTAGCTCTTTTTCTACTGCCTAAATACATGACAAAGTGTCCTTTTTCCTTAAAAATATAACTAAAGTCTAACTAAATTCTGCCACACTTTCAAGCTATCATCTTATATCTATCCCCTTTCTCAGCTAAGTGCTTTAAAAACTCCTTCAATAAGTTGATAAAGTGACTTTCTTAAAACAGAAGTCTGATCATGTAACTCCCTACTCAATCAGCTCCAGTAACTCCTTCTTAGCTCCAAGATCCAATATAAAGTCATTGATATGGCATTTAAAGCTCTTCCCACCTTTCCACTTCCCCTGACCCCCTGGCTCACTTGGTGTTCCTTGCATCTCCTATTTCTGTGATATTCCACTGGCTGCCCTCCATGCCTGAAATGCCCTGCCTCTCAACCTGAGACTTTTAGAATCCTGTTCGCCTTTCAGACTCTGCTCAAATGCCACTTTCTCCAGGGAGCCTTCCCCTGTTTCTTGCCCCTCCTCATCCCCCAAAGAGGCTAGTCTCTTCTACGATCGTCTTCCATCACATACACTATTTGTGCTCGACCTGTGGTAGAACATTCCAAGTTCATATTGACCTGATCAGGCATGGTCAGACAGGCTTAAACTTAACTCTAGTACAGTGATGTCATTTTGGTCCTCTTCAAGACTAAAGGACAAAAAAATCCAATTTTCACATTTAGATTTATGTACGTGTTGCCTCCTGCATCTACATATAGGAGCCTTGAGGACAGAGACTGGTTTTGTCTTTCCTTGTAACCCTGGTGTTTAGGACAGTGACCAGTACGTGGTTTAAAATAAAGCAAGCCTAGAATCCTATATTTGTACATATCCTATATACCCACTGAGTCTCTTTTACACCTGCCAGGAAACCAAAAGATTTATATTTTTTGATTCTCTTCCTCTCATTCAAGATATGTCTTTCAATGGCTTCTACGGCCACTTCTTGGTGTAGTTCTAAGGTCCATAAGGGCTTCATCTTGTGTAATAATAAACTAATAAACTGAGAATACATTCCTGAAAAAGTCGAAATGTTGACTTCTTTTTCCATCCAAACTAATATTTACCACCAGGAAGTATCTTTTCATTATTTGAAGAGTTTCTTGCTCATGCCAGTGAAATTGTCTGTGATGATCTCTCCATGGAATTGAACTCAGTTCTCCCCAAGGGGAACTCCCTGGAAACAGCTGTGCAGTTGTACTGACCTGCTGTATTGCTCCTGGCTGCCTAATGTGTGACCATTTAATGTAAATGAATTAGAAGCCCTGAATCAAAATTCTGTTTTGGAGCAGAGCAGGGACTCTTATTACTTGCAGGGCTCCCCTCATCCTACCATTACTCTCTCACCCTCCTAACAAACACTTCTCTCAATGACTGAATTGCTCACGTCAGACTCCTGGTTTGTAAGGCACCCTGTCTTGATCTTCCCCAGTCTACTGATGGGATTCTCGTAACATTCAAATATTCCAGGAGGCAAATGGTGGCACTCTCTCTCCTACCTATTTCTGCATCTCTAATTAAGCACCCTCCAGCAGCTCTGATTGACTGGGCTTGAGAGGAGGTTGGGAGTTAACGGTATAGGATAATCTGTATCAACAAAAGAAGTCAAATCCAGAGTTTGAAAGGATCATAAAGGGATGTTGACAGCTTCCAGGAAAATTAAAAACAAACAAAAAGTCATGAAAGTCCTGGGAAATCAGACAGCCTCACTTTTAATCTTGCCCAATCCAAAGATGACTCCACCTTCAGAGAGAAATTGCCCAATGGGAGTCTGGTCAAGGTGGACATATTACATACAGTGCTTTGCAAACTTCAAGGCACTATATAATATTAACTATTATTATTTTGCAGGAATTATTTAGCTAAATATGGTAGTTGGAGTGGCATCACTGGTGATGTACTGTGAGAGTACGCAGCATCAACTGTGGAGTCAGAGGAGATGAGTTCAAATCCTTCTTTTGGTACTTGTGTCCTTGGACTTCCCTCCTCTGGGCCTCAGTTTCCCCATCTTTAAAATTAAAGGGTTAAACTAGATGATTTCCAAGATCCCTTCTAGTTGTTGATATATGATACCATATTACATTAACAAAATCTGTCCAGTGCCAGAGAGGCAGTGTTCTTGTTCTCAGTAGTCTATCTTCTTAGTACCAGGAGTTTTTCATACTCTCTCTCTCTCTCTCTCTCTCTCTCTCTCTCTCTCTCTCGCATCTCACCTCTTGCCTCTTGTCTCTCGCCTCTCCTCTTTATATTGCCATCTTTTGGATTCTATCAGTGTTAAAAAAAATGTGAACTTTCCATTTGAGATCAGAAATATAAAAAGAACCCAGTGAGTGAAGATCGTGGTATGCATCAAACACAGTTAGTTCTATCTAGGCCCATGTCACTGATTTGTGGTGAAATGACTCATGTTGCTTCACTCTCTAGTTCAGACATCAACACTCTGCCCCAGCACAAGTGCAGCATCTGCTCCTGAGATGGTGATTTTCTGATATGCTAGAGGTACTAACATGGGGAGACAAATTGGACTTCATGGCTGTCATTGAGACTTGGGGGGATGAAACTCACGACTTGAATATATCTCTGGATCAGTATAACTTATTCAGAATACACAAGATCAATCCAAACTATTGTGAGGTCATAACTTTTCAATTTGATGTGCCTTCATTTTATAGGGAGGTTAAATGATTGATTCAAGGTCCTACAGGTAGGGGCAAGTGGGGTGAGATAGCATGCATATTAAGAAAGTAGACTCATGGGAAAATCCAGGCATCAGAGAGAGAAAATATGATAGAGAACATTTGGCCCAAGAGAAGTGGGTGGAGAAACAGAAGCAGTTTTGTTATCATAAGGCTATCGACCATGAAGAGTTTGGCAAACATCACGGTGGTGATGGAAATTTAAGCTATCCAGATGTTTGCTGGAGATATTTCTGCCAAGAAGGAGAGCTAATAGCTCCTTGACTTACCTTGGTGAAAGTTTCCTTTCGAAGATGGAGAGATCAATGAGGGGAAATTTTATTTTGTGTTTGAGTATAGTTGACAGGGTGGAACTGTTCTGTGAAATAAAAATGGTGGGAGTTTTGGAATAAGGTGACCACTTTCTCTTAAATTTGTGGAAAAGAAGAGGAAAACCAGGCATAGTCTGACTTTCACCTAAGATTTTGGGAGAATCATTTTCGAAGGAATCCAGGGAAGGATACAGCTAATTACATGGACACAATGCTTTATCAGGGAGACCAGACCAGTGAGGGAGGGGAGCTCTCAATAAAAAAACAAACAGACAAAACAACAACAGAAAACTATGAAGACACCAAGGGAAACAGTTCCAGTAAAGATGAAAAATGAGCATTGTTAGAAGATGCAAATAAATTGCTTTAAAGTTTATGAAATACTGTGCAAATGTTACTTGATCCTCCCAACAACCCTGTGAAATAGGTACTACTCTTTATCCATGTTTTACAGATGAGGAAACTGAGGTTGAGGAAGGTTGAGTGACTTGCCCATGGCCAACCAGCTAGAAAATGTCTGAGGTAGGATTTAAATTCAGGTCTTCCTGATTCCACTTGGAGTGTCTCACTTTATGCACTATAATATCTGGCTGCCTACTAAGCAGCTTAGAGCTTAAAGGGATCTAAACTCTCCTGTGCATCTAAAGAAATGTAGAGAAGAGTTTGTCTTGACAATTAAGGCAGGAAAATTCAAGTGGATGAAGAATGTCAATTTCCAGATTACATTATGCATTTGAGTGAACTTCTTATAGTTTGTTAACATATATATCTGAGACAGACAAGACAGATGAACAAGAAGCTAGGCCTGGAGTTAAACATCAAATAAAAATAGGTCTTGATTGTCTTTGAGCAATTTGTGAAGCTCCTTTAATGACCTCATGGAAACCAAGGCCCTTCTTTTTAATACCAGTATTCTACTAGTGGTACTGTATGGCTGTGAGACATGGAATACAACAGTTACTGAGGAATTAAAAATGGACATCTTCAGAGATCTATGGAGAAAGAGTAAAAGCAAACTGTGACATGAAACGAATGAGTAATTAAAAGCAGAAGTAAGAGATGTCATCAAAGAATTGTAAAACAGAGACAATGGGCTGGTCAGCACCATAGGGAAGATGAGAGGTGACCTCTGGATTCAGAAGGATGACGTTTTCATCATCTCTAGATGGTGGGGAATGCTCTGCTGGAACATTCAGTTAGCAGGGAAGGCCTTCGCTGGGCCTTCCTCCCCCACCCCCATTTTGAACTGATGAAAAGGCAAGTGCAAGAACCTCCCAGGATGGATGGGAATGGATGAATGGGCTGCAATCATCATCATTGGAAGGAACTTTAAAATCAAAGCCATTTCAGAGCCATTAGAATTGATAGATGAAAGAGAAAGACTTTCGAGGATGGGTCCATTAGAATGGTGATGGGAGGGCAAATGCTCAGTATGAACTAGAGCTAAAGAAGAAAGCTGTGGGCTGCCAAGAAGGTTAAATTGAGTTTAATTAATTAATTTAAATTTAGTTAATTTGAGGGAGAGGGAGAAGAGCATGGCAGAAGTGTCACTTGGAGTGGATGCGATGATGACACCTTAGAATGTGGAGCTGCTAAATTTTCTTTCCCTTCTGTTTCTTCTACTGAGGACACCTTTTCACTGGTAGGGACAGCCCCAAAGGGGCTATCAAGAAATTGAACCCAAGAGAAGAAAGTGAACACCTGCTTTCTCCTGCTGAGTACCAGCTACTTCAGTCACATGAGCCCAGGCCTGACAACTCAGAGAACTGCTACATGTGATTTCTGGGCCACAGTCGGGGACTTTTGAGAAGTGATGGAAAACAGAAGATTAGAGCTAGAGGAGAGCAAATGTCCTGATTTTCAAAAGAGGAAGAGAATAGAATAAGCAAGCTTTAGACCAATGGACTTGATTTCTCCTCCTGGGGAAAATCTAAAGTATATCATTAAGGAAATGCTTAGTGAAAATTTGAAAAAGGTGACTGTGAGCATACAAAAGGAGTGCTATACTTTCCCCCCAAACAGGTCATTCTTTTATTTCAGCTAAACTTTATTTTATTTTCAAAAACAAAGATCACCTTTTATCCCTTTAAATTCCTCCTCCTGAGTTAAGAATTAAAGAAAAACCCCCACAAAATTCATTAAAATGTGCAGTTAAGCAAAACAGATTTCTGCCCTGGCCTTTCCTGTCTCTATCTGTCTCTTCATCTTTCTACCCATCTGTCTATCCATACATGTATATCTACATCATCCATTTCTACGTCTGTATCATGTGCATCTATATCTACCTCAGTCTGCCTTCTTATCTCTATCTTAATGCGGGCAGTACATCATCATGAGTCCTCTGAAATGTACATAGCAATTGTGTTCATTGGAGAGCCCAAGTCTTTGCAGTATTGCTATTGTGTGCACTGTTTTCTGGGTTAGGCTACTAACTATTGGATCAGGGAAAAGCTATGGATATATTTTACCTAGATGGAAGCCTTGCTTGATAGGGTAACATATTTTTCTTGTGGAAGAGATGAAAAGATTTGGAACTTTTCGAATCATTTGAAATCATTCAAGGTCATCCTCACATGAGGTCTGTGATGGAGTGCTCTAAGGATCTGTGCTTAGTCCCTATTGTTTGACATTTTATCAGTGGCTTGCACAAGGGCTCTGACCTTATGATGGCATGGTTGTTACATTTTCAAATGAAACACACACACACAAACATACACATATACACTTTGTTGGGAGGATCTCTAGCACATTGGACTATAGAAGGAGAATCAAGAGAGCTTGACAAACTAGATCCAGTGTGGGAATGGGTGGGTATGAAAGGGCCTCTTCTAGGGAGTCATTTGTGAGCTGAATCTTGTATTGAGGAAGGGATGTCATGAGGCAGAGGCGGGGTAGGGATGGTGCTCTGGGTGTGGGACCCAGTCTTGGATGTGGTGGTGAAAAGGTGGGAGGCTCCTGGTTTGTTCTGCTTCTTACAGATTGCTTCTGCGGCACAAGACATCAATCAGTCAATCTATTAACTGATTGCATTTATTAGATCTATTTATTTTTGCTTTTCTGTTAAAGGGACTATTCTGCTGACTACCTTTTAAAGAGGCCTATTCACTGAATGGGCATTACCTCACTTTAAGTGAGTACCTGAAAAGGCCTTAGCCTAAAAGGCCAAGGTCTCCTATTGTATCCTGGGTCATCTCCTCTCATCCTGATGAATATCTGGTCACTGGATCCAGATAGCTCAGGAGGAGAAGTGAGGCTGGTCACCTGCACAGCCCTCCCTCACTCAAAACAAAGTCAAGTGCAAGTCATGTCATCATTTCTCTGATGTCACGGTCCTCTTTGAAAATGAAGGGCGAACACAACAATTAGATACTTGCTACGTGCCAGGCACTGTGCTGTGCTGGGAATACATAGAACAAACCCAAGCAGTGCCTGTCCTCAGGGAGCTCACGCTCCAATGGCATGCCGAAATTGGCCTCCTGGTATGTTGGGAGATGTGTCATTATTTATCGTACTTGGATTTTTTGCAGTCACTGGCTTGTAGTGGCTCATTTGTTGATCCTTCTTCCTGTTGCTTGTCCTCCCCCACCTTGCTTTGTGGATGGTATTTTGAGTGGGAAGAGTCCAAAGCTTTCCTGTTTGATTGCCTCTAGTGGGTCTGCTCTGGCTGATCCAGTCTGAGTTGGATGGTACTGACCAGTGGCTGCGCCCATCTCAGCACCGAGGCATTGCTGCATGGTAAGACTGTTAGGTCTGGCTGTCTCAGCTGCTCCCCTGTCGGGGCTCTTTCAAGACAATAAGGAAAGACACCTGGAGAGAGAGAGCGAGCAGCCAGACACAAGTCAAATGATAGGTGTGCACCCAGACTATTTATCTTCAGAATCGGAATAAATAGGCAAGGTTTTCATGAAAGGTGGAATAGACTTCAAGCTCATTACCCCATCTAGTGCACAATACTCATTCATGCTGTTAGGAAGATTTATTACAATGACAGGAAAGGCAAAGTAATGCTAATAAAATATATTTTTTAATCTCTTTTTTTGAAATTTGGCCCAGAATCCTGACTTAAATGTCATGTTTAAGTTGTCCAGTATGTGAGTGAAGAGACAAAAATGAAGAATAGTTAGTCTCTGTTCAATTTAATAGCAACTCACCAGCATTTATTAAGCACCTAATATGTGCCTGGTTCTGGGGATACAGAGGGGAAAAAATGAAGCAGTCCCTGCCCTCAGGGACCTGATATTCTCTTGAATTCAACTCACTTCAAAGGTTGATTCTTTCCTGCACGTGTCTACCTCTTTTGGATTGAAGGGTTAAGGGAAAGTGTTATTTACGCTTCCTTCCCCTGTGATTGAGGAGGGACTTAATGAACAATAGCTGTGGGTCTTAGAGAAAAAGCAAAAGACTTAAGTCCTTCCCTCAGGGAACATTCCAGAGTGTTTTGTGGATGTTTTTAAGAGGGGGTAATACCTGCTGGCTCTCTAAAGGGACAGGTCAGTAACCGAGTTGTGCAATGACTCCTGAAGCCATAGCTCTCTGATGCTCGGGGGTGTTTCCAATTCTCTGAATGCACAGAAGATAGTGGAAATGATAGGATCTTTTAAATGGTATAGCTGATAGAGCTATGGACTTTGCTTCTGCAAGGCCTGGGTTTAAACTTTGCTTCAAACCCTTAATAACTGTACTTGGAACTGGGAAAGTCACTTAAACTTGCTGAGGAGGGAGCCTCAGCCATCTCAGCTCTATAAAATGGGGCAGTAATGGCACCTACCTTAAAGGGTTGTTGTAAGGATCAGATGTGATAATGACTGTGAAGTGCTTTCCTAACTGAAAAACACCATTTAAATATGATACATCGTCACCATCATCATCTTTGGCTAAATATCGCCCTCATTTTACTACATGGCATTTTGGTAACCTGAAGGAGCTAACTGAAGGACTGCATGCATCTTGTAACGTATTAACTTCCAGTGAGGGCATTTAGCAGCCTGGCTTTGGGAGAGGATCTGACTCCTTTTATTGGACCCCTAGATGCTGTGTGTGCTCTCTCACCTTCTTGGCACCATAGTTGGTCATCCTTTCCACCTAACTCCATAACGAGTGGCACAGGTGCCCTAAATGTGGACCTCCTTCCCCCATTTATTACTTTGGGTGCCCTAAAGGTGGATTCCCCCCATTTGCTATAATAGGTGCCTCACACATACACCTCCCCCTTTTGTTACAATAGGTGCCCTGCACATGGACCTCACACCAATTGCTACAATTTCTGGAAAGGGAAAAGGTTCGAGCTGTGAAGCAAGCTTCTGTAAGTAATGACTATTGCCTTCAACCAGGGCTTTCAATTCCAACAGATTGAGCCCAGTGGTGATTGTATTATCATCTGCCCTTTAGTAATTCCTCAATCTGATTAGTTCCACTTACATGAGCTACCAAATAAGTCAAGTCACACTGATCGGAAATTTTGTAGGTTTAAGCTTTGTCAAAGAAGACGCTTCAACAAAAAGGTAAAGAGCTGGTGGTCTCAGTGGCCTCCTGAGTTTTTTCAGCTTAATGAAACAGAAATCATTTTGAGCAAGGTGTTCGATTATGACAAGCTGAGGGGTGAGGTTGAGTGAATTACCCCATCTGGTTTAAGGAAAGGGTCCTCTGTGATGCTCTCATCCTCTAGTGCTGAAGGATAATAAGCCTTCTCTTTTTTTCTTTTTCCATTACAGCTTCCTTTTCCCAGACTCACTTTCTGCCTGTTTTTTTCCCTCCCATATTCTTAGCTGACGTGCATTTTGAAGCTCTGCCATATTCACTTATCAGCCCATGGCAAACGCAGCCCTCACCAGGTTTAAGATGAAAGGCTTTGATAATATAAGTTTTTTTCATGAAAGAATATAAAAATCCCTGTGCTATATACAATATGCCCTATCCTTTTCAGGGAATTGTCAGGGTTATCTTCATTTTTATGGGTTTGTACAGAAGGAGAAAATCACAGGGAGCTAGAAACTCGATCCAGCAACTTACATGCACAAGGGGCTCCCAGAAACATCAAGGGTATTTACAGGAGCCTTTCCTTCAGGTATTCCTCTACCTTTCTGGAGGAATAAACCTAAGACTCTCTTGGAAAATGCTGTGGGGGGGGGATTAGCCCTGGTACCCCAACTCTACCAGCTGCTCTGTTTTTCCCTCATTGGCTGGGGATTAGATTATTTTCTCCAGGTGCATTCCTATTTAAAGGGATGTTAGAATTTATAATGGTGACCTCTGTTACCTTAGATTCTTCTCTCTCTGTTCATTTCTGTGCCCATTGATCAGATTCTCTGCCTCTTTCACCATTGTTTACTAGACAGGGGTCTCCAGTGCTTGGCAAGTGAACAATACCTATGTGGTGGGCCCAGGGAGACCTGAAAGGAGTCAGGAAAACTAATTCTGCTGACTCAGCTCTGACTGTGGGAACTTGGACTCTCAGTCAATGAGGAAACTTTTGGAAAGAGCCACCATTGTCTAGGAAACTCGTGAGGAAATGGGAATCTGAAGACCAGACTGAAGTTCTAGCTGCCTTCAAAAAACTTCCATTCTAGATGGTAGATTTAACCCATATGGTTATTATTCAGCCCATCAACAAACCCTTATTAAGGGTTTACTGATGCGCTGGGTGCTGTGCTAAGCAACCAGAATACAAAGAGAGCTTAAAACCTGGTCCTCACTCTCTCTAAATGGGGGAGAGAGCATGCAAAGAACTATGCACAAATGGTGTCTCCAACAATTACTGGTTGGGTGATCCCAGATAAGTCACTGAAGCTCTCTCTTGGTGTGATGGTTTCTTCATCTGAAGAACAGGGATAACAATACTTGGCCCCTGTTCTTGACACAGTGGTGGTGGGAAAGTTACTTGCAAACCTTCGAGAACTAGAGAAGTGTAAGCTGTTAGTATCAAGGAGGGAAACGTAGTCTTTATCTGAATTTGACTGAAAACTCACATAGTGGCACCAGAGACATGTCTAATACATGATGCAGAGTATAGATTTGATCGTAATGGATACATTTGTGGCTTTTTGTTAAGATATTTTGAAAGATGTGCCTCCCACTTGGGTGCACTTGCAGTCACACTTGGGTGAAGATTGGGACCCTGAAAGACCTTTCCCATGAGAGCCCTTGCAATTGGCTCAGGTGATGGAGGGGCTTTGAGAGCACCTGACTGGGCAATAAATGTCCTGGTAGGAGCTCAGATACTTTGGAATCCAAAGTCATTGGCATGGGGCCTGAATTTTGACTTCACACGTGTTATCCTTTTTCCCCAAAGATGTAAATACAGGAGTAAGGGTGACTTTTTTTTTTCATTTAATTAAAAAGAAGCCTTTATTAAATACCTAGCATCAGAATACTCTCCATAAAAATCTTATTTTGATGCCTCATCTTTGGATGGAAGTAATCCTAGATTCTTTTATTTTTTTTATTTAACTTTTAACATTCATTTTCACAAAATTTTGGGTTACAAATTTTCTCCCCTTTTATCCCCTCCCCCCCAAACCCAAGCATTCTAATTGCCCCTGTGACCAATCTGCTCTCTCTTCTATCATCCCTCTCTGCCCTTGTCTCCGTCTTCTCTTTTGTCCTGTAGGGCCAGATAGCTTTCTTTACCCCTTTACCTGTATTTCTTATTTCCTAGTGGTAAGAACATTACAGTTGATCCTAACACTTTGAGTTCCAACTTCTTTACCTCCCTCCCTCTCCAGCCCTTCCCTTTGGAAGGCAAGCAATTCAATATAGGCCAAATCTGTGTAGTTTTGCAAATGACTTCCATAATAGTTGTGTTGTATAGGACTAACTATATTTCCCTCCATCCTATCCTGTCCCCCGTTACTTTTATTCTCTTTTGATCCTATCCCTCCCCATGAGTGTCGACCTCAAATTGCATTCTCCTCCCCATGCGCTCCCTTCTATCATCCCCCCCACCCTGCTTGTGCCCTTGTCCCCCACTTTCCTGTATTGTGAGATAGGTTTTCCTACCAAAATGAGTGTGCATTTTATTCTTTCCTTTAGTGGAATGTGATGAGAGTAGACTTCATGTTTTTCTCTCACCTCCCCTCTTTATCCCTCCACTAATGAGTCTTTTGCTTGCCTCTTTTATGAGAGATAATTTGCCCCATTCCATTTCTCCCTTTCTCCTCCCAATATATTTCTTTCTCACTACTTGATTTCATTTTTTTTTAAGATATGATCCCATCCTCTTCAATTCACTCTGTGCACTCTGTCTCTATGTATGTGTGCATGTGTGTATGTGTACTCCCACCCAGTACCCAGATACTGAAATGTTTCAAGAGTTACAAATATTGTCTTTCCATGTAGGAATGTAAACAGTTCAACTTTAGTAAGTCCCTTATGACTTCTCTTTGCTGTTCACCTTTTCATGGTTCTCTTCATTCTTGTGTTTGAAAGTCAAATTTTCTTTTCAGCTCTGGTCTTTTCATCAAGAATGCTTGAAAATCCTCTATTTCATTGAAAGACCATTTTTTCCCTTGAAGTATTATACTCAGTTTTGCTGGGTAGGTGATTCTTGGTTTTAGTCCTAGTTCCTTTGACTTCTGGAATATCCTATTCCATGCCCTTCGATCCCTTAATGTAGAGGCTGCTAGATCTTGTGTTATCCTGATTGTATTTCCACAATACTTGAATTGTTTCTTTCTAGCTGCTTGCAATATTTTCTCCTTGACCTGGGAACTCTGGAATTTGGCCACAATGTTCCTAGGAGTTTCTCTTTTGGGGTCTCTTTCATGCGGTGTTCTGTGGATTCCTTGAATATTTATTTTGCCCTCTGGTTCTAGAATCTCAGGGCAGTTTTCCTTGATAATTTCATGAAAGATGATGTCTAGGCTCTTCTTTTGATCATGACTTTCAGGTAGTCCCAAAATTTTTAAATTGTCTCTCCTGTATCTATTTTCCAGGTCAGTTGTTTTTCCAATGAGATATTTCACATTATCTTCCATTTTTCCACTCTTCTCTCTTTGTTCTGTGATATCATGCTTTCTCGCAAAGTCCTTAGCCTCCATCTGTGCCATTCTAGTTTTGAAAGAACTATTTTCTTCAGTGAGCTTTTGAATCTCCTTTTCCATTTGGCTAATTCTGCTTTTGAAAGCATTCTTCTTCTCATTGGCTTTTTGAACCTCTTTTGCCAATTGAGTTAGGCTAATTTTCAAGGTGTTAATGTCTTCAACATTTTTTTGGTTCTCCTTTAGCAGGGAGCTGATCAGCTTTTCATGCTTTTCTTTCATCTCTCTCATTTCTCTTCCCAGTTTTTCCTCCACCTCTCTAACTTGACTTTCAAAATTCTTTTTGAGCTCTTCCATGGCCTGAGCCCATTGGGTGGGCTGGGACACAGAAGCCTTGATTTCTGTGTCTTTGCCTGATGGTAAGCATTGTTCTTCCTCATCAGAAAGGAAGGGAGGAAATGTCTGTTCTCCAAGAAAGTAGCCTTCAGTAGTCTTATTTCTTTTCCCTTTTCTGGGCATTTTCCCAGCCAGTGACTTGACCTCTGAATATTCTCCTCACACCCACCTCGCCTCCTGGTCCTCCCAGCCAGCGTTTGGGAACTGAGATTCAAATGCTGCTTCCCGCCTTAGGGCTTTTGGTGGGGGCAGGGCTGCTATTCAGTGTGAGAATTAAGTTCAGGTGGTCAGGTCAGGGCAGGGCCGCCTCTCAGGCTCAGTTCCCTCAGGGGGTTTATGCGCAGACCTTCCACAATGGATCCAGGCTCCCGCCCGCTTGGGGAGCCCCGGTCTGCAGCCGCCTCTCAGCTTCTACCTCCCGGGGGGGCCTGAATCATGGGGGCACCCCACTCCCCTCTCGACCTGCCAAAGAGACTCTCTCACCGACCCCAGTCACCTGTGGGAGGAGGGACTTGTGCGGCCGCTGGAGATCCCGTCCCTGAAGTCTGCTTGGGTCTGTTTCTCTTGGTGCCGTGGCCACAGCAGGTCTGGGCTGGGCTGGGCTCCATGTCTGCAGCGCGACGGACCTTTTGCGAGAGGTTTGCAGGTCCCTATGTGGGTGGAGGGACCCGCGTGGCCACTGGAGATCCCGTCCCCAAAGCCTGCTCGGATCTTTTCCTCTTGGTGCCGCGGCTGCTGCAGGGCTGCCCTCAGCTCCCAGTCCCGGCGCCCAGTCCGCAGTGCGAAGGACCCCCCGCGAGAGGTTTGCAGGTCCCTCCGGAACAGAAATCTCCCTCGCTCCAATATTCCATGGCCTCTGGGTGCAGAATTCGCCGTGATTTACTCCCCTGTAGCTGTTCTGTGGGTTGTGGGTTCGGAGTTATGTGTATGTGCGTCTTTCTACTCCGCCATCTTGGCTCCGCCCCCCAAGGGTGACTTTTTAAAACATAAAATAAGCAGTCTCTGAGAGTTTTGACGGAGATGTAGCCTGGATAAAAAGACTCTAAACAGGATTACTCAGAAAGTAAACAGACTAAGAAGAGGTTTGGAGTGACAAAACAAGGCAGAGACGCACAAACCAGATAGCTTTGTGTCTCTGTTCAGCTGTGACCTGTGATTTCCATAGTATAGGGAAGTCCTGGTGTGTGAAGTCCCTCCACCAATGTAGTTGGGCAGGTTTTTGCCTTCTTTGACCAGAGCCCTAGGGTAAGATTAAGAGACCGGCCCATGGTCAGCTGGCTCTCAAGGCTTTCCCATATCCTTCTAACTTCTCCCCCTGCTGACTCTCCCCTTTTCTCTCCTGACTTTTCCTTCTAACTCTGGTGACTGATGAAATCATCTCTAGCCTTCTCAGGAAGCAGAAGTCAGAGGCTGCGCAGTGCTTCTGCTCACCACTCCCAAGACTTCCAAGACCTGGATTCCCCCTTGACAGGAAGACCCCTAGTAGAATGGCAGCTCCTTGAATGCAGTGGCTTTTGTTCCTTATGTGGAGGCTAGTTTTCTAGTCATTTTGTCAAACTGCCTCTACACTTGGGGCAGGAACTTGATGCTGCTGACATTTTCATAGGAGCATTTTTTTCCCTTTTTGGGGCGGGGGATGTGACAGGAAAAAGAGGTTTATAGCTCATCAGTCAAAGGAATCATTAGCTAGGATGTGGTTCTCACATTTTTTGAGAATTTCAGACAGCATTCTGAGGTACTTGGTGACTATTTCATTAGAAGATTATTTGAAAAGTGGATCACTGAGGGTCATTCAAACTGACTTGCTTTTCACTGTGTCTACCCTGAGAACGTGGTTGTCAAAATCTGGATCTCCAGCCCTGTGCTGGCCTGCAGAAGTGACCACTGACTAGTACCAGTCACTCTGTGGACTGTTTCCTTTTGGATCCATTTGCTATTCCTGAGCTTTTGGGGAAAAGTCAGCCCTGCCAGGGGGCCAGCATCCAGAGCATCAAGTGCTCTTTGCTCCAGGAACATTCATGTGCCCGGTTTCTTTGATGTCTGCTTTTCCCCTCTGTGATCTGAGCCTTCTTTGTAAGACTGGGTTTTAAAATTTGCATGTGAGGAAAGAGCTCAGTTCTGAAGGGCTCTGTTTGCTGCCCTCCAGTATTTATTTAGTGCCTGCTGTGTGCTTGGCAATGGGATAACCGCATGGGGATGGAAAAGAGGTGGGAAACTGGGTGGTGCCCTAAGCTATAGATCCTCCCTCCCTCCTTCCATCCTCCCTCCCTCCTTCCATCCTTCCTTCCTTCCTTCCTTCCTTCCTTCCTTCCTTCCTTCCTTCCTTCCTTCCTTCCTTCCTTCCTTCCTTCCCTCCCTCCTTCCTTCCTTCCTTCCTTCCTTCCTTCCTTCCCTCCTTCCTTCCTTCCTTCCTTCCTTCCTTCCTTCCTTCCTTCCCTCCTTCCTTCCTTCCCTCCTTCCATCCTTCCTTCCTTCCTTCCTTCCTTCCTTCCTTCCTTCCTTCCTTCCTTCCTTCCATCCTTCCTTCCTTCCTTCCTTCCTTCCTTCCTTCCTTCCTTCCTTCCTTCCTTTCTTCCTTCCATCCTTCCTTCCTTCCTTCCTTCCTTCCTTCCTTCCTTCCTTCCTTCCTTCCATCCTTCCTTCCTTCCATCCTTCCTTCCTTCCTTCCTTCCTTCCTTCCCTCCTTCCATCCTTCGTTCCATCCTTCCTTCCATCCTCCCTCCCTCCTTCCATCCTTCCTTCCTTCCTTCCTTCCTTCCTTCCTTCCTTCCTTCCTTCCTTCCTTCCTTCCATCCTTCCTTCCTTCCTTCCATCCTTCCTTCCTTCCATCCTTCCTTCCTTCCTTCCTTCCATCCTTCCTTCCTTCCATCCTTCCTTCCTTCCTTCCTTCCATCCTCCCTCCCTCCTTCCATCCTCCCTCCCTCCTTCCATCTTTCCTTCCTTCCTTCCTTCCTTCCCTCCTTCCTTCCTTCCTTCCCTCCTTCCTTCCTTCCTTCCTTCCTTCCTTCCTTCCTTCCTTCCATCCTTTCTTCCTTCCATCCTTCCTTCCTTCCTTCCTTCCTTCCTTCCTTCCTTCCTCCCTCCTTCCATCCTTCGTTCCATCCTTCCTTCCTTCCATCCTTCCTTCCTTCCTTCCTTCCTTCCATCCTTCCTTCCTTCCATCCTTCCTTCCTTCCTTCCTTCCTTCCTTCCTTCCTTCCTTCCTTCCTTCCTTCCATCCTTCCTTCCTTCCATCCTTCGTTCCATCCTTCCATCCTTCCTTCCTTCCATCCTTCCTTCCTTCTTTCCTTCCTTCCATCCTTCCTTCCTTCCTTCCTTCCATCCTTCCTTCCTTCCTTCCTTCCATCCTTCCTTCCTTCCATCCTTCCTTCCTTCCTTCCTTCCTTTCTTCCATCCTTCCTTCCTTCCATCCTTCCTTCCTTCCTTCCTTCCTTCCTTCCTTCCTTCCTTCCTTCCTTCCTTCCTTCCTTCCTTCCATCCTTCCTTCCTTCCTTCCTTCCTTCCTTCCTTCCTTCCTTCCTTCCTTCCTTCCTCCCTCCCTCCTTCCATCCTTCCTTCCTTCCTTCCTTCCTTCCATCCTTCCTTCCTTCCTTCCTTCCTTCCTTCCTTCCTTCCTTCCTTCCTTCCTTCCTTCCTTCCTTCCTTCCTTCCTTCCTTCCTTCCTTCCTTCCTTCCTCTCTCCCTCCCTTTCCATTTCTATGTTTCTGTCTCTGTGTCTCTCTCTCTTACACACTCACTTGCAAAATTTTAGGTCCCTTTTAGCAAACACTCTTGGAGCTTGTTAACTCCAAGGGTACCCCAAAACTTGCCCTCCTCCCACCTTTTCTATTATTACTGAGGACACCACTATCTTCCTAGTCACGCAGGCTCATAATCCTGCTGTTATCTTTGACTCTGCACTCATACTCACCTCACAGAGCCAATCTGTTGTCAGATTGGATTGTTTCTAATTTCACATTTTTTTCTACATGTCCCCTTCTCTCCACTTACACACTTGGCGGCTCCTCATCTTCACCTCTTACCTGGATTACTGCAATAGGCCCCCCCTCCCCCATTAGGTCCTCCCTCAAACCTCTCCCCATTCCAGTCTGTCCTCCACTCAGCTAAATGATTTTCCCAAAATGCAGCTCTGACCATGTATTCTCCATGTTCAGTAACCTCCAGTGGCTCCCTAGTGCCTCCAGAATGAAATCAAATATTCTCTGTTTAGCATTTAAAGCCCTTTACAAGTCAACCTGTCCCATCTCTCCAGTCGTTCTATATTTTATATTCCTTTGTGTGCTCCATGATCCAATGACACTGTCTGATTTACTTTGGGACACACAACACTCCACCTTGGCCCTTTACCCTGGCTGTCTCTGTGGCTGGAATGCTCTACCTCCTGGTTTTACTGACTTCCTCCAGAACTCAGCTCAATTCCCATCTTCCCTCCTCTGCAGGAGGCCCAGTCCCTTGGAGATCAGCTTCCTCTCTCCACTGTCGACTGTGCACCTATCAGTTTGTGCACTGTCTCCTTTTTTAGAATGGGAGCTCTCTGAGGACAGAGAACCTGTTTTTGCCTTTCTTTATATCCCTGGCTCTTTCTTAGCACAGTTTGTGGCTGATAAAAAATACGTATTTGCAGCATGAAAAAAAGTTTTGTTTTTTTTTTACTGACCATGTACTTCTCTTGCAGTTGGTTCTAGCTTTCTCCCATTTTTGTATGTGTGGTGCATTCTAGGGTTTTGATTTCTTTTGTCTTACTTTCACCCAGTTATTTATTTTTGGTGTTATGAACAGTGCAGCTGTGCTCATTTTTGTAGAGGTAATTTTTTTCTTTTTCCTCTCCATCATGTCCTTAGGGTATTATCTTGGTAATGGGACCATTGGGTCAAAGGGTGTGAACAGTTTCAGAGCCTTTATTGTACCTTTACATATTCTTTTCCCAAAAGTCTAGCAACAATTCAGGAGCTATGAGAAAAAGTAATAGTATAAATGCCTCTCCACAGCACTGACAAAATCAAATTTTATCATCTCAGTCTACCTTTGCTAATTTAATAGGTATAAGAAAATTTCTTGAAGTTGTTTTAATTGACTTTGCTGATTACTGGAGAATGTGGATAATTTTTCAGGTGCTTATTGAGAATTTTGTTTCTTCTTTTGAGAATTGTACATTCCTAGCCTAACCAATTAAGGGACGCATCATCGTATTCTTATAAATCTGTATTAATTTCATACACACATATGCATATGTATATGCATATACATACATACATATGTATATGCATATACATACATACATACATATGTTTTCCCACTCCATTTCTTTCCTTTTTATCCTGGAAAAGTTGTGTTCTGTTGGGGGAAAAATCTATTTTATTTTCATATTAAATCCATCTGTCTTGTTTCCTGTCATTTCTTTGATTAATTGAATAAAGCAAATAATTCCTTGACCCTTTCCATAGTTTTCCTATTTTTATGAGTTTTTTTTTCAAAAATAGATCATTAATCTACTTGGTATTCATTTTGTTAGATACTGTGGACTGTGGATCTGATCCGATTTTTTAAACCACCCTTCTGTCTAATTTTCCCAACAGCATTTATTGGCTAATGTCCTCTTTATCCAGTGTCTTGTGCTTTTGTATACTAGGCTTGAGGATGCTTTTGTTCTGAATTTATATTACCTAATCTGTTCATTTATTTTTCCGTTTTTTTATTTGGCACCAAATAATTATCATAACTGTTACTTTATAGCATAATTCCTAATAAAACAGCATGAGATCCCCCCCATTTAAATTTTTTTCCTTCTTCATTCACCAGGATATTCTTGTCTATTGATTAATTCACACATATGTGCTACTATTTTGTATAATTCTGTAAAGTAACCCATTAGTCTTTTGATTGGTTTTGCAGTTAAAAATGAAATCTAGTGGTATAGCTATCTGTCCTGTACTGGTTCCACCAAACCATGGCTACTGGGGCGCTTTCTAGATACTTTGCCTTTTGTAAGTTAAGCAGAGAGCTCATTATCAGGTGGTTTTTCAAGGAGAGGAAATATCTGACTATGATGAGGTATCATGGACCGCGAATACAGCGATTTCCCAGAGTTCTCTTGAATGGAGCATGAGGAGTGTCCATTCAAGATGAGAAAAGCTGTTGCCATGACAATATAGAACACTTCAGACCTTGTCCTCCACGAGTCATAGCATGGGACAGAGTGTAGCCCAAACAACTGACAAACTTGTCAAGAAACACAATTAAAAGAAAAAGGCCAATAAAATCAGGCTGAGGTATATGTTCAGGTTGTTTTTCAGCCTTCCTTTGGATCCTGTGGCAGTTTGAGCAAAACTAGACCTCGAAATGAGATTAGGATAAGAGAAGCCTTATCTGAAAGGTCTGGCAGCCTGAGGTGAACTGTATTTGCATTCTGGCACTCATGAACTCAACACTTTTCTGTAAAGAAATATAAATTCTCATTTTTGTCAACAAAGTGGAGAGACAGAGGCACACAGAAAGAGACAGAGATACACACACAGAGACAGAGAGAGACACAGACAGAGAGATAGAGACAGAGAGACAGAGACAGAGGCAAACAGAGACAGAGAGACACACACAGAGAGACAGACAGAGACAGAGAGAGACACACAGAGAGAGACAGAGACAGAGAGAAGAGAAAGGAACGAAGGAGAAAAGGAAAAAAAAAAAACAGAAAGACCAGGCATACCCAACATAAATCAAAGATTAATAGTTTGAGAGAAAACTTAGTGGAGCCTTTTGACTTGGTTATTAATAAATGTTTCCAGAGACAACTCCACAGATAACAGTGCATTAATTTGATATATTGCAAAATAAAAATGGACTCAAATGGAATTAGGAACCCCATATTTCCTTATGTCAAAGGGGGAGGAGGTCTTCCCAAACAAACTGTTTTATCCACGTTACATGTTACCAATGAGGAAAGGGAAAGCCCAGAAGGAAAGTGATTTCCCTGAGGCCATGTAGATAGTTAGTGGCACTTCTTGGACCGAAGGAGAAATGACAAGAAGAATCTGGGACAACTGCTGAATTGAGTGCAGAGCTGTATGATGACTTGGGGAAAGGAGGTAGAATTGGGAGCCAGGAGAGCTGTGGTGAAATCCCAGCCCTGCCACTTCCTACCCATAGACCTTGGGAGATTTGAAGGGCAAATAGAGGGATTGTGCGCATTGTACTTTGGGTCATCAGCACCTGAGTTGATCCTCATGGGATAATAAAGCTTCTAAGAAGTGGAGGAGAGAAGGGAGTGAATTTCAGGTATGACTGACAACCTATGGAAAGGGAGATAGAATGCTAGATTCAGGGATGAAGCCTAGAGGTCCATTTGAGTTAAGGTAGAATTCATGAAGTAGAATAAAATGGCCTGGGGCTAGACTGGGGAGAATTTTGAATGGAAAACTGAGAAACTTGCATTACATCCTAGAGGCAATGGGGGAGTTCAGAGCTGTACCTTAGGGAGATTGTTGAGAGAGGGAAGAACTGGGATCAGGAGGACCAATCCCATAATCTAGGCAGAGGTAATGAGGCCCTGAACTAGGGTGGTGGTCCTGTGAATAAAGAGAAGCGGGTGGATATAAAAGATGTGGAAAGTGCCCTGAGAAGGTTTGGCAATCAATTGGGAGGGAAGGAAAGGGATTTGTCAGTTCTCAGTATTTAAAACTGGGTAGTCCCGTTGTAAGTATGGGCAGCTGTGTGGTATGGTGTGGTGTGGTGTGGTGATAGCACACTGGGTTCAGAATAAGGAATAAGCTCTTCCTGAGCTCAAATCTGGCCTCAGGCACTTCCTAGCTGTGTGACCTGGGGCAAGTCATTTCACCCGGTCTGCCTCAGTTTCCACATCTGTAAAATTATCTGGAGAAGTAAATGGCAGACCACTCCAAATGGGGTCATGGAGAGCTGGACATGACTGAACAACAACAATGAAAACTGGAAGCATGTCAGCACTCAGTTAGAAGGAGGACTGTTTGACAAGAAGACACGTTCAGAGTGGAAGGTGCTGAGTTCTGGATTGTTAATTTTTAGTCTGACATAGTGATGAGACATCTCGATGGAAATGGCCACAGGCAGCATGAAAAATCTGGTTAGAAATCTAGCGAGAACTTCAGTTTGGAACTAGTTATTTACATCTAGTTGAAAATTTAGTTAAGATCATCCAAAGAGAGTTTACCCAACAAGAAGAAGGCCTGAGACCGCTAACAATAGCTGGAATAACAATAACCACCATTTAAATCGTACAAAGTACTTTTCAATCAGTATTATCTTCTTTGAAGCTCACAATACCCTGGGAGATAGGTTCAGCAAGCAAGAGTTCAGTGGTGTTCACCCAAAAGAGGGGACAGAGAAGATAGGGTCAGATTGGAAGAAGAAGCATCCTGGAAGCCAAAGGAAGAGGAGAAAGTGGGTCATCATGTTAAAAGCTAGAGAGGAAGACTGAGGAGGAAAGGAACCCCTTCATATTTAGCAGTAAAGAGACATTGGGAGCCATACCAAGAGCATTTTCAGATTGTAGAGAACTGAGAAGGGAGGGGGTGTGATGAGGAAATGTAAGCAAGAAGTGTAGATGCCTCTTTCTAGGTATTTGGCTATGAATGGGGAGAGGAGACAAAGAGGAAACTTGAATTCACCACTGGGCACCCAATAGGAAGCCATTTTATTTTGGCTAACATCTGGAAACAGTTTGGACAAGTTCACCAAGTCACATGGTCATCTCTGCTTCCCCAACTAGAAATCTGTGTGTTGACACAAAGTCCATTCCTTTGACCCTTCTTTTCTCCTCTTGACTCCACTTAATACAGATCGCTTCTTGAAATAGCCATCTGGCAGTCCTGCTAGGTCACTGGGTTTTTTTTTTTCCCAAAGACTCTCAGAGATGCATTTTGATGCATTCCTGCCCATTCCCATGATTCTAGGGCATTTTTGGAGAACTTTCCCTTCCCCCACTCCACATGCAGATTAGGAGGGAGCATTTAGAGTTGAACAGGTGTGTGTGTGTGTGTGTGTGTGTGTGTGTGTGTGTATTTAAATTTTCCCTTCATAAAAGTTGTTTCTTGCTAAGACTCTGAGTGTTGATTGAACCCTAGCCCAGAAAGTGCCTGCATTTCTTGGGAAATGATGACTTGACATGAATTAAGGGTGAGGTCATTCAGTCTTCAGGCAAAGAGAGTGAGGGGCCAATGCCATAGGGAAAGCCACCTGGGAGCCTTCAAGATCCTGGAAAGGGAGTTGTGGGATTATTGCTGAAGACTTTGTGTGTGAGGCTTTCTCTTAGAGTTATGAAGCAGCACGTCCTTTTCCACATTCCCACTCAGGTCCTGGAAATAGGTCCAAGTGGTTCCACAGAATCTTTAGATTTGCAAAATGCTCAACAAACTGTTCTCTCATGTTGACCTCACAAGAACCTTGGATGGGAAGTGGTATTTCTTTTCCAGATGAGGAAACTGAGTTCTTGGTTTTGCCTGCCCTAGGTCACATTCCTAGGAAGTGACTGAAACAGAATTTGAACTCAGGTCTTCCTGATTCCGTAGCTATACCACAAGATCATACACATTTCTGATTTCAAACCTCAAATCCTTTAAATATCCACTCAGGGCTACAGAAAGTTCTGAAGGGCCTAGAATATCCCTGGCTCTTTGGATATAGAGCCAAGAATGACAGCCTGCCTGCCCTGTAGGCCACTCTATGAGTGATAGGTGTGATTCAGGGAAGACAGTCCCTACCTCTGGAGTTTTAAGTTCAGCATGAGCTCCTCCCAACTTCCGCAGAATTTATTAAGCATTGTCTGTGTGCACTGCACTCAGTACTATGAAGGGTGCTTAGGATGTGAGAGAATCATGGGGGTGGAGAGTGCCTTGGTGCTCACATGTGTTCCCTTCTCCTTGGCCTTCTCTATAGCCACTGAGGAGAAGGAAGGAAGGAGAGAGTGTTCCATGGTGGGACAAGAATCAGAGCAAGAGTCAAAACACCCTCTTATGAGCATGTCGCTTCCCCCCGAGCTGTTTCCTCACCTGTAAAATAAAGGTTGGACGAGGTGACCTCTGGGGTCCCTTCCATCTCTGAATCTGGCATCCTATACATGACTGAGGCAAGTGCACTTGTTCTTTAGAGAAAAAAAAATTCATAGGTTCAGGATTCTGATTGTCAGCAAACATTTATTAAGAACCTTTGTGCACCAGGCACTGTGTTAGATACTGGGGCTCCAAAATTGCTACTGTCCTCAAACTCTCCTAGTGAATATACTTAAAACTGGAAGCAACCTTCAAGATCATCTCATCTCATCCCCTCACTTTACAGATAAAGAAAATGAGTCTCAGGCTGTTTAAATGACAAGAGGGAGAATTTGAATCCAGATTCTCTGCCTCTAAGCCAGTGCTCTTTTCCCTAGGTCACACACTTTCTCACCATTTTAGAGAGTCAGGAAAACTGGGCATGGATCCTGTCTCAGATGCTCATTAGCTATGTGACCTTGGGCAACTCACCTGCCCTCTCTGAGCCCCAGTATAAATGGGAGTTATTATGAAATCCTCGGAAGTGGCAGAACTAAATGGGACTAAGTTGGGAATTTAGCTAATCAAGCCCTATTTCTTGATGGTGGGGAGCAGCAGTCCTCTGGGGCCTAGCACTTAATGAGTGGCCTCATTAAAGAGGAGGTGTGAATGAGACAGGCTGGGGGAAACACACTCCAAAGGGGGTCGAATGAGAATGCAAACTAGCTTTGACCCTAGACCCCAGCCATTTTCTGACTGGGAATGGACTCAGAGGGTGTTCTCAAGGACAGAAAAGTCAGACATCTGTTGAAAGATGCTCCAAGCCCTGTTACTGGTGACTGCAGAAACCTGCCGGGAATCCAAGCATCCACAGTGGGCAGATGGTTAAATGATAGGCTGCATTAATGTCATGGAAAGCTTGCTATAAAGTGATAAAGTCTCTGCCCCGCCAAGAGAAGGGGCACAAGAGTTTCTGGACTGACCTGTATGAAGTAATATAAAGTGGAAAAACAGAAAAAAAGGACCAAAACACACTTTGATTAGGACCAGCCAAGAGACAGAGGCATGGCTTGCTGGCACGCACTTAGGAAGCAACTGCTGCTCTGCAGACACTGGTGCCAAGACTTGAGGATACAGATAAGAGCCAACTGAAAGATACTCCCTGCTCTCAAAGGGCTTATATTGTCACGGAAAATGAATGACAACCCAGAAAATGAGGTCAAAGTTGGGGAAAGGGAGGTATCTGACCAGGGCCTGGTGCCCCCATATGATTGGTTGTTGTCCTTCATTCATGAAGAGGACCACAATGACATCACCATGATAAAGTGAAGTTTCAGTGTGTCTGACTGTGGCTGATCAGACCACTACCAGCTCCGAATGCTCTACCACAGGTTGGGCACAGATAATGTGAGTGAATTTTTTGGGAGGGATACTCCAAATTTGCAAATCCTAAGTTTACTTTGTACTGTCTCAATTCTGCTTTGCTCATAGAGCACAGCACCCTACATTAAAAAATGTAGGCATGCCATGCTGAGTGATCCTGTGCCCGTGTCTCCAATGTTGCACGGTCAAATCCAAAATTCTTGAGAGTGTCCTTGTATGGCTTCTTCTGACCACCATGTGATCGCCTGCCCCATGCAAGTTCTTCATAAAATAGTCTTTTTGGCAAGCGTACATTTTGTGTTTGAACAATGTGACCAGCCCATCGGAGTTGCGCTCTCTGAAGCATAGTTTGAGTGCTTGACAGTTCAGCTCTAATCTGATAGTTAAGCACAGTCAGGATTGCCACATAGTCATGTATCTAAAATGGAGACCACCCCAGAAGGAACTCACCATTGAAGAAAGGAAGCCAACCTGGTGGAGGGATGGTCCAAGGCAGGAAGACAGCTGAGGCATGGAGGTGATGACCAGAGAGTAAGAAGCAGAGCTGGAAGGCAGAGAAGCTTGACTAGCCTGAACCAATCCTCAAAATGGAGACTGTGGGAGGAAGATGAGAATGAGTAAACCAAGAATGCTGAGGGGCAACTAGAAAAGGGTCTTCCCTCCTTCCTTCCTTCCTTCCTTCCTTCCTTCCTTCCTTCCTTCCTTCCTTCCTTCCTTCCTTTATTCACCTTTTGGGGGTAGGAAGCACACATAAGTTATTTGTGTCTGGCTGTCTTTTGAGTTCCGTTGGTTCAATCCTTTGGCTAAATGAAGCCCTGTTGGATTTCATTATGTACCTTATCGTGAAAGGAAATTGAAAAAAATGCTTGTTAGTTTTACTACAGTAGCAATGGAAATATCACTGGCACTTTTAGGAACTGTTAAGATTCCTAATAGTGCATTTTAAGAAGCAGTCTGGTTTTGTTCTTGTCCCAGAAAGAAAGTTTGAAAATTGGCTATAATTCGATAATCATTTTTTGCCTGGGAGAAGGCTTCCTTTGCTATGAGCCTTCTTGGATTGGCTAACATGGTCCATTATTTTTTAAGCCCATGGGAGGAGCTTGGTCTCCTGGGCAGTAAATGGGGGATCCCATGTGTTTGTAAAGAATCCAAGCTCATTGGCTTCCAAGTGTTTGTTGTTTTTCTTCTTTTCACTCTTTCCATAAGCCATATGCTTCTTTAATGGTTTGAGGGAGGGAGCTGCCACTAAGTGGGTACCCAAGCCTCTCTCTCTTTCAGCCCAGCAGGCAAAATGATCCCCCAAAAGACCACTTAAGAATAATGGTTTTGGTAAAGTCAGTATTTAGAACCTCAAAGTGGTGTCCCATGGAAAGTTAGAGAATGCAGTCTGGCATAAGAAAGGGCAGGTTATATGAGAGGAGGAATCATTATGAGGGGGGTCATTAAGCATGGACTCACGCTCAGTACAGGGTCGGAGATTTAGATTTGGAAAGGACCTAAGGTGTCATCTGGTCCAAGTCTCTCAATTTACAGATGAGGAAACTGAGGCCCAGATATGGGAAGTGACTTACCCAAGGCTACACAGTGAGCTGTGAAGTCAGGATTCAAGTCCCAGTACCTTTGATGTCCAATCCAGAGCTCTTTTCTCCTACTAAGTTGCCTAACGTTTTCATCAGAACATGCATTTAGACACCACTTTAAAAATTGTAAAGAAATTTCTTTATTAACCAGGCATTCATGAAGCATGCACTCTATGCCAGGTACTTTGTTATGTGCTGGAATAGTCCCTCCCCTCAAGGAGCTTACATTCTATTTGGAGTAGACCAGATGTATCTGAATACATCAGTAAGTTCATAGAGTGAATATGCAAGGACAAGTAGGGATTAGCAGCTGGAAGGGGGGCAAAGCAACCAAGGAAGGCCTCATGGAGGAGGAGGCCCCCAAGATGAGCTTAAAAGGAAGGGCACCAAGTTAAAGGGCAAAAGGTTAAAGGAGTGTATTCTAAGCACAGAGGTTCCATGAGCTGCGTTGTCGAATGCTAGGAACAGGGAATCATGGAAGCTTTTTGAGCGAGAGTAACACAGCCAGGCTTTTCCACATATTGTCTTATTTGAATCTCACAGCAATCTGGTGAAGTGATCACTATGGGTTTTATCGTCCAGATGGGGAAACTGAGTCTACTTGAAATGAACTGACTTGCCCCCAGTTACACAGTTAGCGAGTGTCCAGGGCCATGTTTGACCCTCAGTCTCTCCTGACTGCCAAGTCTAGTAGCTTGCCCACTGTATCACCTGGTAAGAGGGTAAATGTAATTAGATCTCAAAGCGGAGCAGAAAGCTTCAGGAACTCCTTAGGGTCATTTCCATCACTTGGGTTGAATGTGTTTTATGGGGACGCAAGGGCCTTTTTCTGAGAACTTGACCCATGGGAAAGAATAGGTCTGGTGTTTCTACTGCCAGGAAATAAAGGATTTATAAAGGAATAGTTCTTGACAGTTTCATTGATGCCCATGGGAAACAATGACTTTTGGTCCTAAAGTATTAAGGGCTGCTTGCTTGGTAGGTTTCCTTACTTCCTGTCCAGTAGGAAGGCTTGGGAATCATCCTTTTAATACTTGGTCAGGGGCTTGGCTGCTTGGTCAGGGTGGTTGTTTCCAAGTGTCTGGCGGTTCAATTCAGTCTAGTTTAAGTCAATTTAAGAAGCATTTGTTAGTACTTGACACTTAGAATAATAGTGGGTTAAAGTTGGAGTTGTCACCTGCGGAAGGAAGGAATGAAAGTCCGTGTCCTTTGCCCTGGTCAGACTCTACTTGTGGATTATGTTCAGTTCTGGGAGTCATAGTTGAAAAGGGGCATTGATAAAGTTGGAGAGCAACCAGGGCAGGACAGTCAGGGTAAGCCAACCATCTGGAATCCATGTTATGTGAGGCTCTGTTGAAAGAATGGGGAAATATTTATTCTGGAGAAAAGATGATTCAGGCAGGACATGGCAGTTGTTTTCAAATGACCTGGAAGAGGCATTAGACATATTCCCTTGGAAGTCACAGAGCCTAGCTGTGAGCGATGGGTAGTAACAGGAAAGAAGCCCATTGAGGCTGATGCATTTGTAGAGCTGTCTGATTCTGGAGGCGAGTAGACTAGCCTGGCCCGAAAGGGCGGAACAGAATCGGTGGGACAGCGGTACAGAAACAGGGAAATGAAGGGAAAGAACAACTTCCTAATGCAGAGAACCATGTAGAAGGGGCACACACTGCCCCAGGAGGTAGGGCTCCCTCTTTGGGAGAGATTGACTAGGAAATACTGATGACCACTTCATGGGATGTAGGGGGAAAGAGAGTTTTCCACAGGGTAGGAGTTGGACTAATTGGTCATAAAGTAAAGGCTCATTGTATCTTTCCAATTCTGCGAGTTTGTACTGTGTTGTTTCTTTGGGTCCCACTTATACTGGGTCCCGGCTCACAACAACAAATTCCAGACGAGAAGCATATAGGATAATCCCTCACTGTCTGTTTAAGGAGTGATTTTCCACAGAATGACCCTGGTTGGAATGATCTGAAATTCAATTTTAAAGGAAATCAAAATCTACTTTCCTGCTAGACCAAGCAGCCCCCAAACTTAGCCTCCATCACTTGCCCCCATATGTTTGCCAAGGTTGTCCTTCCTTAGGGGAACTCATGCCCTCCTTTCCAAAGCCTCCCTTCACAGCTCCACTCAGGTCCTTTCTCCTACAGGGACCTTTCCCAATCCCCTGCTTCTTCTTTGTGCTTTCTTTCTCCTCAATGCCACTTTCCTTGGGTGAATGTGTTATATAATGCCCCTCTCTGTCAAGCTCCCTAAGGACATGAAGTTTTTTTAATCTTTAGGTTTCAAATTCTGGGCATAGCAGAACCTGGCATAGAGTTGGTGTTTATTAAATTATTTTTTTTAATAAATCATGTTGCACTGCACCTCAGGTGTGGGAGCACCCTCTATGAACCTGGCAGTAGCTCAGCTCTGACTTAGTACGTGAGTCCTTGGCAGCTGCCCTGAGGAACATAGAAGTTAAATGACTTGTTCTGGGACTTCGAGGTGCTAAGTGATATTCAGAATAATACCAAACCACTTTGTTTACAAAAAGCCTTTTCCTCACAGCCACTTCCTAAGGCAGTATCGCAAACATATGTTTCTCCATGTTGCCGATTAAGAAACTGAGTCAAGAGTAAAGTGTATCTTTGGACTAGAAACTATGTCCTGGAGTTTGTCAGGCAGCTGGGTGGAGCAGTGAATAGAGGCACGAACCTGGAGTCCGGAAAAACTGACTCAAAAATGGACTCAAACACTGTATGGGCAAGTCACTTAACCTTTGCCTGACTCAGTTTCTCCATGTTAAAAACTGGATTGACAATAATTGCATCTAATGCACAGTGTTGTTCTAAGGATCAAATGAAGCAGTATTTGTAAAGCACTTTATAAACCTTAAGGCATTATATAAGTGCTGTTTGGTACTTTTATTATTATTTCCATTAGTATTAATATTTTAGCTCCAGAACTCCTACCTTGAGGCCCTACTGCCCTTATTGGAGAGTATCTAGGATGGCCCACTATATCTGAGTAGCTCCAGTTGTCTCCCAGCCCTCTATGGTACCCCTCTCACCCATTTCCCAGCCATGCGAGCTCCCTTCCTCCACTTCTAGCTCTAGTACCACGATCAGATCAATTTTGTCACTGCTAATGGAAAGGGAGAGTCAGTCTGCCTTCCTGGGAGTCTACTCTCCATCTCTGTGACTTTCCAAAAGAGAATATTCTTCTGTGCCCAATATTCTCCAATGCATGCTATCACCTCCATCAGCTCCTAGAGGGTAGAAACTATCTTATATATTTATATCCCCCTGCCACGTAATTGGAACTTATCGTGTGCTTTTTCATTCATTCAGGAGACTCACTCAAGGTCCCACCCTGAGCAATGAAACTGAGATTTGAACTGAGATCTTTCTTAACTTCAAGGCATTGGAAGGGGGTTGGGAAATTTACTACTGTGCCTTTAGCCAACTCCAAAATTTTAATAACACCATCTCGATATTTAAATATAAGTCCCAGGAGGGTCTAATTTCTGGAATAATCATGGAGCGGAGAGTTTCATTAAACCCCAAACAGCCCCATATTCCAATGCTTATTTCATTAAAAGGTCTTGGAAACTAAAAGCAGTGCTCCTATGTTTCCAGATGAGACCATTTAACTTTCAGTGTACTCTTGTAATTTTAAAATGGTAAAAAGACTTGTACATTTTTGTGGTTGGAGTTATTGCAGGATCACAGTGGAAACCATTGCCAGGATGAACTGCTGCCCTTTCCACGCTAGCCCTCTACCCTCTTTTAAATGTCTAGTGCCAGCTCCCCTCATTTGTAAAGCCAAAAGAATGTCCTCCCTCCACTCACAAGCATAGGAACTCCGTACCCAGGCAGTGACCTGGATGCTTCCAGATAAGCAGGGATCCCATTTTTTCATGGTGAACTGCTCTCTGTGCCTGAAAGACTGAAATTATAATGCTCCTTCCCAGGGAAAGTTGAGAGAGAGGGAAACTTAATTCTTTGCCTATAAAAGACCAAATCACCGAACACTTGCTAGTCCTTTTTTTTTTCATGTTGAAGGCCTAAGTGTTAAATGAGACTGTTATCCACAGATAGGCATAAATGTGCTATTAAGCAGAAGAGAAATAATTTTCTTTTGACCCTCCTGGGAATTTATTGTAGCTCCTTTGATGTGACTAATTAGCTCTCTCCTAGTAAGCAGTTACTAACAACCTAATATCTGGCTAATGGAAGAAGCTGCCCTAACTCAAGCCAGGAAAGGCCTGCCCCAGCCCAGCCTGCTAGAGAGAGTAGCCCTTTGACCTTCATTAAGGGCAGCTCCATGGGGGCCACTGATGCTTCCCAAGACCACGGGATGTTCTCCATCTGGAAGAGTTTGCAAGCTGGGGAGAGCACAGATAGGAGCTGTGTAACCCTCTTTGTGGTGCCAGAAAAAATCAGGTACCCCCTTCCCCCATGGATTGGGGGGGGGGGGTGCCTGAATGAGCTGTGAAATGTGAATGGAACGTCCTAGAAGTGGGCCTTAAGTCATGGATATCAGTAATTCAGAGAAAATCAGAAAGATTTATATGAGACAATGTTGAATCAGGAGAAAGATATGTCCGATACTTACAATTATATCAGTCAAAACATCACATTAAAGACAGATGTTTGCCATGGCCATCTGAATACCACTGAACAGATAATGCCTCCTCTTGCTAGAGAGGTAGGGAATGTGGGGACAGAAAGGGGCATGTACTTAGAAATGGTGGCTCCATTGGTTTGCTTAACTGATTTCCTTTATTATGAGGAAGGGTTTCATGGAGTGGGGTGGGGCTGAGGAGTATTGAGAAATGACTGTGAGCCAGAAACAAAAGGCATTAATAAAATTAGAACAAGATAAAGAAAAGTTGGGCAAGAATGGTCTGCATGTAAATCCTGCAAAGACAATCGGTATTTGGCTGGGGAATGAAGGGGGGGGGGCGGGTTTCTTCACCGGTCAGAACTTACCCCCCCACACCTGTTATTACGTCCTACAGGCTTATGCTAGAGTTGGGCGAACACTCCCAAAGCGGATTTAGGGAAAGGGGATAGATAATGACATCCACATTTTCATCTTTCTGCCCTTTCCTCTGTCCCCTGCCTCAGAGGAATCCTGGGACAGTATGGAACGTGGAGAAAATTCTGTTCTTGGCTGGGAGAGAATTTCAGAAGCTTGTTTTAACATGCATCAAATAGAATTCCTCGAATTAGAAAGGGAATCAATTATATTGACAGACACTTATTAAAAATACAAAAGTAAGTTTGTTAAAGATATGTTTTAAAGAAACAAGTTCACAAACCCCAGGGGAAGAGCCCCAGTTTAGGCCAGCCCCCTTCTTTTGTGGACGGTCCCAGAAACAAAACTCTAAAGCTGAGAGGGACCTAGGAAGCCATCTGGTCCAACCATCTCATTTTACAGATGAGAAAATTGAGACCTATGAGGGTAAAGTTATTTGACTAAGGTCATTCAGGGAATAAATAAGTGGGAGAGCCAGGATTGGAACCCAGAGACTCTGATTCCCAGCCCTAAGCTTTTTTCTTGGTGTTCTCATACCATTCAGGCCACTTCTCATTAGGAAGAGTTGAAGTAGGATGGTGAGCAGGTAAAGTGGCTCACAGTCCAGCCAGCGGTGAGCAGTGGGGGCTGCTGCTCATGGGACCTTCTGGGGCAGTGCATTCACACCATCCTTTTAGGCATGTGACTTCAAGGTGACAAGCAAAGAGCAGGGGGCTGTCCCAGATCTGTGCCCACTGTTCTCTCCATCATCAGTCACTGTCAGAGGGAGGTATGTGTGCCCCAGGACCAGGGCTGACCTCAAGAGCACTGGAAAAGGCTCCCAGGAGCAAGGCATGGGCTGCTCCCTGCACTTCGGAAGCCAAAAGCCAGATGTCAAATCCCAGCTGCCTGGTCCTAAGCTGGCTCTGAGTGGAAAGAGAGCAATTTTCGTCTTTCAGCTCCACGGTAATCATGCTCCCTGCTCCTAGAATACTTCTCTATCAGGGTCTCACTGGTCCTTCCAAAAAGGGCTGCATTTGCATTAGGGATGTTGGATGAATCACAAATAGCCCCTCCTTCCCATAGGACACTTACTTTTTCCAGTCAAATTAATTGGAGGTGGGACTGATTGAATTAGCTTTTGTTTCTGAAAGAGCAAACTAACCCAAGTTTGGGTAGATACAATATGTGAACATAAGCCTCTTGAGGGTAAAGAGGACGTTCCTAGGAAAATGCTTGGCATATAGTAAGTGCCTAATAAATGTTTGTTCATAATGATGTGGACTATTAAACACAAAATGCCAAGAGCACACTAAAGGCCTATTTATCCTAAGACTATTTCTACATGAACATCATCCAACTGGATGAGCACAAGACAACAGTAACACAATGATAGTAATGAAAATGAAAATAAACCTATAATGGGAAGGAAAAAGGCACTACGGGCTTTGGCATTTGTCAATGAACAAATCTAAGCTTGGTGTCAGGGAAAAGAAGGGAAAAAATGATTACTTCTAACAATCAGAGTCATCCAGACACGGAATGGGATAGCTTAGCGTCCAGGGGGCTCACCCTCCCTGGAGGTCTTCAAGCAGCCTGTGGTGCCGAGGAGGGAGTGCCGGGAAATCTGGCCTCACCCACTTACTAGCTTTGTGACTCTGGGCAAGTCTCTTCACCTCTGTCTCAGTTTCCTCAACTACAACTCTTATCTTGAAGGGTAACTGAGAGGATATCAAATGTTTACAGGGCCCGGCACATAAGAGGCTCTCTAGAAATGCTTATTCCTTTCCCCTGTGCCTGGCTGGCCATTTCCCACATACATTATATAGGGGATTTCTTTGGAAATGTGTTGGACTGGCTGCTGTGAGTTCTCTGATCTGTGAGTTGGTGAGCTCTGAGATCCCTTCCTGCTCAAGACCCGGGTTCTTACTTTGTTACATCATTGTTGTTGTTTTCATTCTTTCCTGGAGCTTCCTTGCTTATATATTATCACTGGCTTATTATACGAAACTGCTAACAGCTATGGCCTGTGCCTGAGCATCTGGTCACCAATGTGCGCCCAGAGATTCAGGGACGGTGGGTGGAATTCCAACCGAGGGCTGCTGGCATCGAGGTGCTTGCTTTCCTGGAGCTTTTAAGGAAGAGAGAGCTGGGCTCATCGGGTGGCCCCAGAGTGAAAAGCAGCCTCTACTTTGAGCAGACAGGCCCCAGCATTTTAGGGAGTCTGACGGGGCTGCTGCTGCCTATCTGCTGACATCATTCTGGCTAGCAATTGCATGGTTTCCCCAGACCAAGCTGGTCTTTAACATGGCCCTGTTGTTTCTTTATTAGAGAGTTCTTTCTAGAAGGAATCTGAGCATTTAAGCATGCAGGCCTTCTAAAAAAACCAAACCCAAACCCACCACATCCCTCTGGCCCCCATCGTTTTGGCTCTCAGTAAGCTAAGAGCTACTTTTCTGGGAAAGACCAATATTCTGACATGGGTTTTGTAATTTAATGATGGAGAGTTTCCTTAGTAAACCAAATGCAGAGGACGAGAATGCTTATCTTACATCCAGACCTTGCACATAAAAGGCATTTCATACTATCAATTGTTCACTTAATGAGCAAGAGCCGAGTGCAGGCCCGGGAAGGGATTGAGCTGCACGTACCATTATTGCGAGGAGTATTCCGAAATACCAGAAAGAGGACGTAAGCTCTGATCAGGGAGACTGTGAGCACAATTACCTTCTTTTCAAATCCTTCTGTGACACTGCAGGAGGAAAAAGGACTTTGAAACTTGAAAGGCGAGAGCCCGCTTTCAACCTCAAAAGCTCGGAGGAAAGGGTTCTGAAATTTGCTCACTATTCCCAATTCACCATTAGCCTGTTTCTTCCTTTAGCCTCAAGGCATTCTCCGCTTTTTGAAAAGATGTTAAGAAATTCAGTCACAATAGAGAGCCGAGTTTTGAACATGTTTCCCTGGGTCCATTGAGGTCTGGGCCTCAGCCTTTGTGCCGCGTGAATTGAGCTGAGCAGCTCTCTCGTTGGGGAAACGTGAATGAGCAGCCGGCCTCTGTGCACTCACCAAGTCTGGCAAAGAAAAGCCCCCCGCCCCCCCTGCCTTTCTTTCCCCAGTGTGCATTCCTATACAAGCCCGCTGGAGTGTCAGGCCAGGCAGGGAGACAGCAGCGTAGAGAGACTGGCCACTCTTAAGTCAATACAGCCTGCTTGGTTTAGATCAACTCTTGTTAAGTTTGTCTTGTAATTGAAACTGCTGTTGACCTTGCTGGGAGACCATTTGTCGCCCCCCCCCCCATTTATTTAGCATAAACTGGAATAATAAACCCTCTTTCTCGGGGGCTGATTGTGATAGGGTGACATTAGTTTGATTTAATGATTAGCAGCCTGACCCCGGCTCCTAGAGAGAAGCAGCCTCAATGGGGAGAGTTCACTAGGAAGCCGCACCCAGCCAGAATACTAATGAGCTTGTTAAACTTAGCAGAGCCCCAGCCGCTCTTAATTCCTCTAATGGGAGCCACACAGCCTCTCGGAGGGAGACAGAGACACAGGCTGGGGACCTCGAGGAAGGCATTTCTGCAGAGCCAGAGCATCCCAGCCAGGATGAGAGTGAACAAGTGAGCAGGCAAGCGTACAGCCAGAGCATAACTAGCCAGCAGGGGCTTGGTGGGACTGAGCTGTAAGTACCACTGGCTGGCCTGGGGGACTGGGACTGGTGGGGGCCGGGAGGGGGGGGTTGCTCATCCAAGTGAGAATCGTACAGTGCAGTTTAAGAGCCAGGACAGAAAACAGAAGCTGCTAAGGGTGTGGGATACTCCTGAAACCTGGTCATGTCCTTGGGGGTGCCTGGTTGGTCATAGCTTGGGAGGGTTTTGCAGATGGGAAGAAAGAAGTCTTTGGAAGTTGTAGCTTTGTTTCTCTAAGGACAAGGACAGTTTCTGCTGCTAGGATGGGCCATGGTTCCAGAATATACAGGTTTAAACTCAATGACTCATCAAAACTTTCTTTTTTTTACTAAAAAGAAAAGAAAAGAAAAGAAAACAAAAAACCCATGCTTTAAAGTTGGAGAGAGACATTTTGTAAGAAAGCTAGTGCTGCCGGTTAGTTAGATGCTAATGGGAAAGGAGAAGTGGGGATGATTCCCAAATCCAGAGCTTTGGGGGCTGATTTGGGAATGCAGATTTCCAGGATGCAAGGATGGAGAGGCGCTGGGGACAGGACTATGGAGGTTATTCCTTGAAATGTGAATGTAAATCGGCATTCTCTTTTCTGAGTCCAGTCACTGGGAGAGCCAGAACAAGGCAGTCCCAGTGGCCTGGGCTTGGCCGGGAGGCGGCCTTGGCACAGGTTGCCGGAGAAGTGGGCTGTTTGCTTACACTGGGGCACTAGCCTCCCACTTGTTGCCATGGTGGACAGTCTGTTTCTGTCAATGATTCCGGCTCGCAGTGCCTGTCCGCACTCGGTCTGAAACTTTCTGGAACAATTCAGCCGCATTGAAGGAAGCTTTCGTCTTTTGGCTCGCTGGAGTGGCTGTCGCAGCCGGGAGAGCGGGCAGAATTTGAGCGGATAGAGAGGGCTTTCAGTCCCCTGGCTGATTTGTATCCCGCAGTGCATGCTCTGGCAAGTTTTCCCTTCGCGAATCCATCCAGACCATCTCTGACCTAGGGCAGCGGCCAACTCGCCACGAGGCTCATCCACCACATCTGGGGACCTCGCTTGCTCCTGACAGAAGGGTCTCGATACAGCACCCCATCGGAACGATGCTGAACAGCCGGCCGGCCTGCGCTGAATTTGCTCTCTGCCAAAGCAAACACTTTCTGTATCAGACCCTTCATTTTTATTGTTTCTTTTTAGCACCTTTTTGTCTCCTCGCACTTCTGGGTTTCCCTAAAGGAAGAAAGCAGTTTATTTAAAAATGAACTTGGATTTGTTTCTCCCCAAGAAGCGATCACGGAAGAGTGGGGGAAGGGAGAGGGAAGAATGAAAGAAAAGGAAAAAACAATCCTGCCGCCAACTGAAAACAAAACGCAGAGGTCAGCTCAAGTGATGAAACTTGATGCCTAATACCCATCTTGAGAGAGGCTGAGTACGGACCTATGGAACTGTCACATAAATATTTACGCCTTCGAGGAGCAAAGTTTATGCTGGACCGCGGTTGGGACAGAGGGAAAGTTAATTTTGGAAGCAGGACGAAAATGCCGGACGAGAAAGGACAGAAATAGACAAATGCAGCTTTTCCAAACCGATCCACCCAGACTGGGAGCTGCTTCTGGGTCTCGGCAGCCCCTGGTTTCTCTTCCGCCTTAACTACATTCTCTAGAAATATACCCCTTCCCCCCACACTTCTTTCTTAAGAAATTGGTACCTCATTGGGAAAGGTTCACTTGAGGTTGAAGGCTGACATAAAAGTCTTAAGCCAGAGAGTAAATGAATGGAAAATATGACTTTGGCTGTGTCCCGATTATATAAGAATTTTTATAAAACCTAATATAAGTTTTAGTGTGTTAGGCACCCTTTCACTTTTACACAACTGTAAAACCCCCTGCCTCTACAGCTTATTAAGGCCAAGTGGAGACTTATGCCTGGAAGCATTAACCAGAAGGATGGAAAAGGGTGTGTATGTCTTTTTTAAAATAAAAAGTTAATACAAAGCATTACTTGAACAGCCTTTAAAAATCAATATGCTAAAATGTGGGGGAGGGGAGATTGCTCCCCAATTCCAGTCTTTCTTTCGAGTTCTTTGACAGATTAAACTAGTATTTTATCCCTTAATTATTGGGTTTGGAGGAAGAGAGATCTGCCCAAAACAATGGGACAGTAATGTTTCACAATTTGTTTGAAAGAGTCAGCAAATCTGCAGCCTCAGATCCAAACCCAGGCCATTTTGCATTCATGGGTTGTTGCCCATTTGCCAGGTGGAGGGGGGGCCCTACAAACTTATTTCTTATTCTTTCACTCCTTTGTCCTGGGAAAACTGGCAAAGCCTTCGGTTGCCGCTGATATATCTGCTCCTCCTGGGAGTTGGGAATTCAGGGCTCTTAGATGCAACTCAGACTTTCAAAAATGGTATAAGGGGTGCCATGGGGGTGGGCTGCTGAAATTTATACCTGAAGTTCCTTTTGTGTGTGCCCACAAGTTCTGTAAGACCATGAAAACATTTTGGTTATGGGTTTAACCCCCTCCATCTGTCAATTATTAGCAGTCTTCCTCACTTGAGATGCCTGTATTAGTGATGACATATTTTGTAATTTAATGACAACATTAATGATTAATGATGATAATTATTATAATAATAAAGAGTGACAGTAACAATTTGTGTTTTTGGACATTATGCCATTCTCTCACCATGATAACCCTGTAAGGTAAAGACTGAAGTTTCTGCTATCCACATTCAACAGATGAAGAAACTGAGACTGGGAAATAAAGATCTTCCTTCCCAGCTAGTCAATGAAGGAGGCAAGGTCCAGAATACCGTGCTCATGTAGTAGCTATCCCAGTAGGGAAGGGAAGAGAATAAGTATTGATGAAGTACCTACTATGTGCCAGGTACTGTGCTAAGCTCTTCGTAGAAATTTTCTCATTCCATGAATAGAAAGTTGACTCCTTGAGGAATCTTTTGCTTTCTTGTTTTCCTTTTTTTTTTTTTTTAATTCTGGAACATAGTAGGCATATTTTTAGACATTGAATTGGTAGCATGAAGCAGTAGACAGAGACAGAGGACTTGGGTTCAAATCCTGGCTCTGACATTTTCAACCTGTGTGACCTTGAGGCCTCAGTTTCTTCATCTATAAAATTGCAAGCTTGGATTAGTTGACCTTGGATGTCCCTTTCAGCTCTGAATCTCTGATCTGATGATACTATGAATCATTTTGGGTTTACGATTGTATCTGCCATTGCACACAATTTCACATTTAGTAATGAATCCCCATCCAAATAACTGAGGGAGTATAAGATGTTTGGGTAGAGAGAGCCCTAACTTCTGAGAGATCCATGTCCTGCTGGAGAAGCTTGCTGGTTCAATTATCGAGCCATGTGGCATTTGACATACTCATGACCAATTTCTCTTTCATCTACACCAAAGCCAGGGCTTTGGGATGGGCCCAGTTGTTGGCTTTTTGATGTGTTTCTCAGACATATCATAGCTGTTTTGTCCCCATTAACAGTCACCTAGCAAAGAGGAATCCATTGGCTAGCAAGCACCAGGATATATTTTCCATCGTCAAGGGTATACCTTTAATGTATACCTTCCTGAGACAAGAGTTGAACTCAGTGCCAGTGCTGGGGGTTTTGACTGAACAGACAACTGCCTTCACCTCCTAAGCCAACTCTCTAAGGTGTGATTGTAGCAATGCACCCCAGCTACTTTTAGGTCATACAGGTACTGGCTTTCCCAAGGTGGTGGCTGCAGTTTCTTGGTGAGGGGTTGGAGGAAGTAGAAGGTCTTTGGCAAGAAGGTTTCTGGATTAGAGGTGATCAGTGGGTTAGGGTAACTGAAACATTTGGGACATCTGCCATTTTTACCCATCTTTTGTTGCGGACCTATGAACTGTAAGCTCTTTGGGGACAGAGACTGGTTTTTGTTTGTGTTTCTCTTTTTATCCCCGAAGCATAGCACATACCTGTACATAATACTAAATTGGACCATAAAGATAAGGGTAGAAGAGCGGTATGCAGCTTTCCATATGGAATGCACACAGTAGGTGCCTTCTCGATGCTTTGGGGGAGATTCAGATATGCATATGATGCTGGGACATGCGTGTAAATCCACTTGACCTGCATCTGCTGCAGCCCCTCTGGCTTAGGCCACTTCATTGTTCAAGAAGCTTCAATGCCTTCCTGGTGTCTCTAAGATAAAATATGTGCTTCTTTGGTATTTTAATACCCTATACACTTTGACCCCCACTCCTCTTTCTAGATAATTCACTTTAGTGCCCCTCAACACTCCTTGTTTCAGTCAACAGATCTTACATGCTATTCCTTGGACAAGATGTTGTATCTCTCACCTCTGTGCCTTTCCCCAGACTGCTCCTTATCCCTGGTCTATTCTCTCTCCTCTTTTTTTCCTCTTGAAATTTCCCATTTCTTTCATAATTAATTTTAAAGGTCATTCCCCACCTGAATCCTTCCCTGAGCTCAAATGCCTCCCTATTTGGATGTGTTCTCCCTCCCAAATTACCTTGATTTTACTTTGCATATGAGGTGCATTTACTTTTCAGTGCCTCTCTTTTTCCTTGGTAAATAAGCTTTGTAGGGGCAGGGGACTGTTTCCTTTTTGGCTTTGTATGCTCAACCTAAAGCCTAGGATGGTGTTTGGGTATTGGAATACTGTCAAAAAGGTTTGTTGCATTTCATTGGCTTTTCATGGCCGTAGAAGGGACAGGCATGCAGTTTAGTGCTGGGAGAATATGCCAAAATTGTGACATCAGTGTTCCTTAGCGCTGAATGGGGACGTATTTCCATGCCACCCTCCCTGACCACTCAACCTCTTTGTCCTATTTTTTCCCACGAGCATCCCAAGCAGTAGTTAGTTATTGCCTCTGAACTTTTGCCATGGCTGCCACCTGTGTGCTCAAAGCTCCTACTAGAAGCCTTTTGTTTCTTGATTTCTTCTACTGCTTTCTCTGCTCAGCCAAACTTTCCTCAAGTGAGTGCTCACCGTTTTTAAATATAAATTTTTATTGATCACCTTTGTTTTTGTATCACCTTTTCACAATACATCAGTTTCTTGAATATCCATCCCTTGTATTAAAGAAGGAAAAAAGGGAGAAAAGTTCAGTAAACCCGGCCAATGTATTGATAAAGTGTATGTTGGCTTTTCACAAATGTGAAACAGAATTGATCTGGAAAGACTAAGTGAGAGTCATCTTTGACCAGAGATGGTTTGGCATCACTCATGAGTTTCATTTCCTTTACTTGGCTGGCTGTGGACATTTGGATGTTGGAGATTTAGATATCTTCCTTAGGGATTTAGTTGAGTGGTTCAAATTTTTATTGGGGTCCACCAAGTGATGGAACACACAACACATTTAAACTGATTGTTTATGACTTACTAATATCCCTGATAATTCAGTAGGAAATGGAAAACTTGCAGGACAACATGTGAATTCTCTCTCCTTTTTACTCTCTCTCTGCTGACTTTGTGCTCACTTCATAATCACAAACACATAGCAGCACCCCCTTCTCTTGAAATTCCCTACCCTATCCAAAGTTGAACAAACGCAAGACATTAGGGCAGAGGGAGGGTCTTGGTTAATATCTGAAAACAATGGGACCGAAAGTGAACTGACAGAGACTTGCATTTTTCTTCCCTCCACAGAGGATGAAAGTCCTGTACAAACCTATTCCCGAGAGAGGAGAAACGCAGTGTCCATGCAGCCACAAAGTGGGCAAGGACTCAGCAAGGTCAGCGAGGAGCCTTCCACGTCCAGTGAGGAGCGGGCCTCACTAATAAAAAAGGAGATCCATGGCTCCATGCCTCATCTCACAGAGCCCTCCGTGCCATACCGAGGAACAGTATTTACTATGGATCCCAGGAATGGCTACATGGAGCCCCATTACCGTAAGTCACAGAGCCCCATCCCTAGCAGAAAGTGCAAGGGGGAGGGGTTGATAGCCAGACAGAGTTCTGTGTGGTTCTTGGTGTCATGTGTAGAAGTAAACCTTTGGGTGGTATTACTCTTTAAACATTTCCTAACTCTTTTTGGCTTCTCCCCTTTCCTACTTCTTCCTCCCCCCAACTTTTGTTCTTTTAAAGGAGGCATCTCTTTAAGTCTCCAAAGCATGGGGTGGGGGGTGTCACATTGGTTTCAGGCTTCAAGAGGATAGCTCATCTGTTGTTAATTGAAAGACCTTCCTGTAACTGTAATCAGAATGGCTGTACCTGTAGGGGAGTTCTGCATGCAGAAGAGATTGTGTATGTGGGGGGGGGGGGCAGAATTTAACCACAGATTTCCCTAGAAGATTTGAGAAAAAAACACTGCCACTGATAACTGAAGTTTCTTAGGGGAGAGAGAGAGAGAGAGAGAGAGAGAGAGAGAGAGAGAGAGAGAGAGAGAGAGAGAGAGAGAGGAAGAAGGAGGAGGAGGAGGAGGATGAGGAGGGAGGAGGAGAGGAGGAGGAGGGAGGGAGGGAGGGAGAGACAGAGGGAAGGGAATAGAGGGGAGTGGGAGGAAGGGAGAAAAGAAGAAGAAAGTATAGATTTATTCCCGAGAACCATATGCTATTAGAAATGGAAGGTTACTGAATGTGGGGGCATTTTTTCTTCTTAGGCTACTGACAGAATGGAGACTAGCTTTAAACTTTTTGAATTCCTTTTCACATATTAATAAAGAGTAAGAATTTCACTACAGTCTGAATGCAGATGAATAATTATTTTCCCTCAGGGCAAAATGCAATGAATAAGATTTTGGTTTGCATTTATATTTTTTTTTCTTTTTGGTGTATGGTGGGAGGGAGGGGGATCTGCTTCTAATTAAAAGGTCTCCATTCGTTGGGGGCTAATGGAGTGCACATTGAGGCGTCAAAGCAGGGGCTTGTATATTGCAGATTTATCGCCAAGCCTGAGATGAAGCTTTGCCATTTAACCTCCTTGTCGCCGACTCCAGATGCGGCCATCAAGACCCGCCGAGACCCGACAAGAGGGGCTGACTTGTGTTTGCCTTCTTCCTCATCATTCAGAAATTTTAGTGTTCTGAGGCAAAAGGTCATTAGCCAGATGACTGATTGGTGAGGACAGCTGATTAGTGCCTGTTTTTTTGCTAAAGAAAGTGCCTAGGATAAAAGCTAATTTCATCTGTTCGTTAGTGGACTTGGAACATGCGGGAATGTTCCCTCATCAGGGTGCAGATCAAAGGGTCCAGCACAACCTAAGCAAGGCTCACCAATTGCTTCTTTCCCCTGACAGAATGGGATTGTTAATAAAGATGGAGGGTCAATTAATTTCTTTTAATAGTGCTAGTTGAGTTAGAGGAAAAAGTTATGGGGATGATCGCAGGCCCTGACTGCTACATACGTGTTTGTGTCAGAACTTTGACTCCATTGGGCCAGAGAGTTAGGCCAGATTTATGGATGGGAAAGAAGGACCTTGCAGTGTCTGGTCTTAAAATGTTTGAACAGGAATATTGCTAAGCCCAGTGTCTTCATCTTCATCTTACAGATTGGTAAGGTGAACCCTAGAGAGGGCAAATACCTTCCCCAACATCAGCCAGAAAGTTTGTGTTGGAGCTAGCATACAGACTGAGATTTCAGACACTTCCTGGCTCAAAGCTTGCCTTGCTGCAATGTGATGGTTTTAAGCTAAGCCTCGCTCAGATCTCCTCTGTGTCCAGAAGAGCTCCCATTGTGGCAAGAGATATTCAGAGCTGGAGGCACCTGAGAGACTCTCATCCAAACCCCTCATTTTACAAGGGGGGATACTTAACCCCAGAGTTCAGTGACTTAGGATCATGGGATCCTCAGGTTTTTTTGAGTGCACATGTAGTAGGGTTTCTGCCATCATTCATCATGAGTTGGATATGGATGATCAAGAGCAGTGCTAAAAGTGAATCTGTAACAGCTCCAGGCCATAAAAGAATTTTTACTAGTTTAGTTGATGTTAGGATTAGAGTTATACACCTTTGAGAAATATGAAAGACCATTTCTTCATCTGTCTCTTTTTCAAGATGAGGAAACTGAAACTAAGCATCTTGACCACAATCACTAACTAGTAAATGAAAGATATGGGAGTGGAAGTTCAAAGAGTAAAGTCAGACAAAAGTCAGGCATCTCTTTGGTGCTGCTGAGTGAGCCGCATGCTCTGGGGAAAGATACAACCCCAGAATCATCAGAGGAAGACTTGCAGGGGGCAAAAGAGAAGGTGTATTGCTTAAAGTTTTTTCAAAAAGAGAGAAAAAAAATCCCCGAAGAACTTCTGTTTTTTCTTCACTTTGCAGTGTGAGTCCACTGGAGCACAAATGTATGGAAATACAGGTTTGGTTTGGAGGAGCCCTTGATAGACATAGTTAATTCCTTCTGCAGGACCCTCATTGAATAATCCCATGAAAAAAATCCCTATTTAGATCTTAATGATTTCTAGAGAAGGGAAATTGTGTGGCAACAAACTTGATTAAGCACTTACTATGTGTTAAGTGCTGGGAATAGCCAGACAAACAAAAAAGCAGTTCCTGTTCCTAAGGAGCTGACCTCCTGGGATGAGAGAGTAGTCAGTAGATGACTGTGGGTGACAATGTGTAAATAGCTAAGAAGATTCTTGGTGATTTGAAGAGGGGAGGGGGCATGGACAGAATTCTATCTCTAAACAACATTGATTTCTAGGGAGCTCTTTCTTTTACCTAAACACAGCCCATCATGCTTCAATTTCTTCCTTTGTCGACCTCTGTGAAATGTAGCTGGTTGGGCAGCCTGCTGGATTAGCGTAGCCCCTTGGACAGTGCCTTGAACAGACACAATTGATGGACAGTGAGCCAGTCCCAGAATCCCACAGGAAGAAGAGAATAGTGGCTCCCACTGGAGGAATTGAGAGAGGCTTTTCCTGATCCCAAGTTGCTACTTGGTTCCAAAACCATTGTTTTTCATATTAGTATCCTCCCAATGCCATATGGCTTTAAATTATGTGTCACCTTGCATCTCTCAGAAGATGTATAGTAGCAAGTGACCCCCAAACCATGGAAATCCACATTACTGGTCTAAATAGACTGGAGCATAGCCACAGTGCTGGCTGTTGTAGGAAAAGTGGCATTTATAGACATTCTTGAGAACAAGGATAAAGAGGTGGGCTGGCTATGTATTCAGCATCATGTGGGCAAGGGAAGAGCCCAGTTGCATCCCTAATCACCTTGTGCCTGGACTGTTGCAATAGCTTGCTGGTGAGTCTGCCTGCTCCTGGTCTCTCTTCACTCCAATCCATCTTCCATTCAGCCACCAAAGGGTTTTTTTTTCTAAAGCTTATGTCTAATCTGTTCCCCTTCCCCATCCAGACTTTGGTGGCTCCCCATCATCTCCAGGATCACAAACAAAATCCTCAGCTTAGTATTCAAAGCTCTTTATAACTTGATCCCTTCTACTCTTCCAGTTCCCTTTACTCTCCATCACACACTTTTCTATCCAGTGATACTAGTCTCCCGTCTGCTCCATGAACAAGACCCTCCATCTCCTCTGGGTATTTTCTCTGGCTGCTCCCTATGTCCAGAATGCTTCCCCTCCTCATCTCTGCCTACTGGCTTCCTTGAAGTCCCCAGTACAATTCTGCTTTCTACAGAAAGCCATTCACAAAGTCTTAATTATAATGACTTTAGTCAATTATTTCCTAGTTAGCCTGTATATAGTTTGTTTGCAAATATCTCTTTGCTTGTTATCTCCCCATTTATATTGTAAGTTTCTTGAGGGCAGGGACTGGGTTTTACCTCTTTTTTTGTATCCTTGGTAGAGTGCTTGTCACATAGAAGACACTTAATGTATGTTTATCGATAAATTATATCTTTGGAATCTAGAGATTCCAAGATATGTGGATTTTAAAATAATGGAAGAGCAGTCTCTAAGGCATTGGCTAGATTCTCTTTGATGGGTTTATGAAGAAACATGGGCCAGAACTGGCCAGGATAAGAATGCAGAAGGGCTGAGGTCTGCACTGTTAGAAGGAATAATTACACAACAGAATTCACAAATCTTTTGGAAGTATCAGGGTCACCCAATCACATGTAACTTGCTTCATCTTTCCTCTGAGATTTAACACAGCTGGCCATCATACTTTATAGGAATGTTCCTTGCAGTTCAATAGTTTTATTAAGTTTCTCTTGGATAATTGCTCTATGGTCCATCCCTGTTCTCACAGGCACTACTTTGCCCTCGAGGTCTGGTTCTGGAAATTCCTAACAATTTTCTACATGGCCCTTTTTGGGGTGGTCAATTGGCCATGTTCTTAAATAGATATAGGGGACAATCTTTTCCATACCAGGAGTGCATTTTGTATAATATTTAACTGTAAGTAATGGACCACTCCTGCCTTTGAGGAACTGGAAGTGAAAATTCCAAGGACAGTGGAGAGGTGTTGGGTGAGTGTCAGTGGGAGGTAATGTACAGCCAAGAAAGGACACTGAAGAAGAATTGAATTGTAGTGTACAGTGTTATCAGGGAAATATATGAATGTATAAGTCCATCAGTCAGCAGATGGGTATAAAGCTCCTTCTGTGTGCCAGGCACCATGTTCAGTGCTAGGGATACAAAGGCAAAAGCACAAATAGTCCTTACCCTCAAACAACTTATATTCTGTTGGGGAGCAGTAGGTAATATGTACATATGCAGAGATGTATAAAATAAACAAAATGTACATTTTGTGGACATCAGTTTCTCTGCGGGATTAGAAAAGTTTTCATGTAGAGGGAAGGTTTGGAGGGGAGTTTTGAAGGATATTAAGAGGAAGTTGAACTGGTTCCTTGGTGAAAATGAGAGAAACAGCCAGCTGTTAATGTGCACAATGATCTCCCGGTTCTTCTGCCCTCCACTGTAAGAACCCTTCCTTACGTATTTCTTTTATGTGAGAAACTTTTCCTCATTCTACCTCTTCTTTCCCCCTTTTCCCAGTGCCTTCCTCTTTCTCACCCCCCTTTTTTGAGATCATTCCAGTATAATCAGCTCACACTCATGCCCTCTGTCTGTGCAAACTCCTTTTAACTGTTCTGATAATGACAAAGTTCTTAGGAGGTGCATGAATCCCTTTCTCCTTTGGAATGTAAAGAGTTTAACTTTATTGAGTCTCATGATTTCATTTTCATGTTGACCTTTTTATTCTTCTCTTGAATCTTGTATTTTAATATCAAATTCTTAATTCAGTTCTGGTCTTATCGGAAATACTTGAAAGTTCTCTATTTCCTTAAATATCCATTGTTTCCCCCAGAGGATTATAGTCAATTTTGATCTTGATTTTGATTTTGATCTACCCCTTTTGTCTTCCAGAATATCATACCCCAAGTCCTCTGCTCTTTAAATGTGGAAGCTGATAAATCTTGTGGGATCCTCTCCATGGCTCCACAATATTGAATTATTTTTATCTTGCTGCTTGTAATATTTTCTTCTCGACCTCAGAGCTCTGGAGTTTAGCTCTAGTATTTCTGAGAGTTTTCATTTGGGGATCTCTTTCAGAAGGTGATCAGATGATTCTTTCCATTTCTATTTTATCCTCCAAATCTAAGATATTGGGGAACAATTTTCCATTATAATTTCATGAAATATGATGTCTAGGATCTTTTTAAAATCATAGTTTTCTGGTAGTCCAATCATTCTTAAATTGTCTCTCCTTGATCTATTTTCCACATCAGTTGTTTTTTCTGATAAGATATTTCATATTTTCTTCTATATTTTTCATTCTTTTGACTTTGTTTTATTGTTTCTTGATGTTTTATGAGGTCATTTGTCTCCAGTTACCCAATTCTAATTTTTAAAAAATGACTTTCTTCAGTGGACTTTTGTACCTTCTTTGCATTTGTACAGTTTTGCTTCTCAAGGGGTACTTTAATTTAGTGAACTTTTGCTCTTCTACCATTAAGTCAATTCTGTTTTTAAGGGGCTGTTTTCTTTAGTTTATTCTTGTACTTCTTTCATTAAACTGTTAATTCTCTTTTAATAATTTTCTTGCATCACTTTCATTTCTTTTCCAATTTTTTACTCTACAACCTCTATCTCCTACTTCATCTCTTGCAGGAATTTTTAGTGGACTTAGGTCCAATTAACATTTTCCATTAAGATTTCAGTTACAGTATTGTTGTCTTTTTGTGACATTGTGTCTTCGTCATCCCTGTCACCACAGTAGCCTTTTATGGTGAAATTAGGTTTTTAATTGCTTGCTGATTTTTTTCTAGCCTATTTCTTGAAACTGAATTTTCTGTTAGGGTTGGATCCTGCTTATCTGGGGGAGTGGAGGCACTGTCCCAAGTTTCAAACTATTTTGTATTGCTGTTTTCAAATCTAGTTCTGGGGGTCTGCAAGTTTTTGGTGCTTCTAAGGTGGTATGATCCAGTCTGTGCTCTGATTTTTACCCAGGAAGGGGTCCGTGCTCAACAGCTGAACTCAGCAGCTGAGACGAGGCTCCCTGCTCCCTTGTGACCAACCACAGATATTCTTCTCTTCGTTGGAACTACAATCCAGAATTGCTGTGAGCAATAGAATTGCCAGTCAGTACCAGCTTCATCCAGTGCTAACAGAGGGCCCACTGGAATCTTTTCCTTGCCATCTCTGTTCTGAGAGTCATTGAAGTTGCTGCTGTGGCTGCTGGGGTGCCAGTCTGATGCCTCTGATGGTGTTGCTGCCATACTCTGGGCTAGCACCCAATCTGGTGACAGACTTTTCCTGCTGACCTCCTAAATTACCTTAGGCCAGAAAAATGTGTCACTCTAACTTTTTTTGGCTCCTCTACTCCAAAATTTGATTTGGAGAGTTATTTTTAAGTTGTTTGGAAGAATGTTTGGGGGATATTTGGAAGGTTGCTCCCTCTGATCTGCCATTTTGGCCCTGACTCCTTAGGTTTACTTTCTTCATCCATTTCTCTGCAGGCTTCAGTTTGTATCTTTACCCCTTGATGATCAATATGGAGAAAAGGGATCTCTTAGAAATTACAACAAATACACTGTAAGCCAGAGGAGAATCATTTTCAGAGATGGAGTTGAGTGAGTTTTTGGATCTTGCCCATTGTTAATAGGTCGAGGGATTGTCATAGGTATAGTCAGTCTTAATGGTTGCAGGGAATTTGTCTGAATTTTTCATGACATTCTCATGAACAGGATGGAGATTTATGGGCTGGGTCCAAACATACATCAAGGGAAATATCAGACTCCTTCACTATTTGTATGACACTGGACTAAGATCTAGAGATATAAAGAAAACAGTTGCTGGCCTCAAGGAGCTTACGTCATATTGTGGGGAATGCTAAAGTACAGCAAAATTAACTAAAGAATATATACAGAATCATTTCCAAGAGGAGGGAACTAGGGCTGGGGGATCAAGATAGCCATCCTGGAGCAGGAGACACAAACCGAACTTGAAAAGGATCTAGGAATTCTAGGAAGTGGAGGTGAGGAATGAGTGCATATAGAACATGGAAAGTCCCAGAAATTAGCGGTGACTCCATGTGGAGAGCAGCATGTAGGCTGGTTTGACTGATATGTAACATGACTAGAAAGGAAGCCTCAATTCAGGTCTCAAGGGATTATAAAAATCAACAGAAATACTTATATCTCATACTAGAAAAAGAGTAGGAAAGCAGCATGCTGATCTCAGGGTACCTTTTAGCCTCATTCTTTTGAAGATTTTTATTGGTGATAAAACTGAATACATACATGTATATGTGAGGATCAGATGATATAATATTTGTAAAACACTTAGGGTAGTATCTGGCACATAGTAAATGTTACATAGATTATAGATACTGATATACACTTATACCTCTCACAGTTTTTCAAAGATATATTTCATACATGAATGGCATGGTTATCTAATTTGGGTGATAACATTGGATGATCGATTACTCAAGTACTCTCATATTTCTCTCTCTTCCTCTCTAATATACACATATGTGTGTGAAAGATCCTCTTAATCTGTATATAAAATATCCTTGCAGTGATTTTGCAGAGATGGGGAAGAAGGTAGCATATGGCTAGGGAGTTATTAAAGTTCCCTTGATTACCTTTTTCTACAGTAACATTGTGATTCCCCTTAGTCATCTTGGATCTTGCCCTCTTTCAGTTATTTTGAGATGTGATCCCTCAGACTCACACTGCATGTAACCTAGACTTGCTTTTTGTGTATTTGGTCTCATTAGAGGCCCAGCTAGATTTTCCTTAATTCCAAATATCTGCTGTTTCATAAAGCACTAGTTATGAAGTTAGAGTCCAAGTGTGGTAGTTCAATTGTCATTGACAGAGCAGATAGTTTATAAAATACATGTTCACAGATCTCTGCTTTTTTTTATCTGTGTTGTTTTTCCTCTTTCAGTTCTTAAAATATCCTTGCTATGATTTGAGTTAATTAGGTCTCTTGCCAATATTTCTCTAAACTTGCTTTTATTGCGTCTTGTTTTTGTGCTAATATTGATTGAAATTGTCTGTCATCCGTCTCTGCAAGATTTTTCAAACATGATTGTATTCTAGTCAGGTGTTGTTCTCGGATGTCTCTATTTTCTGTTGGGAGAGGTGGGTGATTTGGGTGTTTGCTGGTTTTGTCGTTCTCTGAGCTTTTTGGCCTTCTTGCTGTCTTGATTGATTTGCATTAGTTAAACTTGCTTTGAAAATGGTGATAAACCATGTTGATGCATGTGATCTTATCCTTTTTCCATTTATGTTTGCACACTATATCTTGCCATCTCCGTTCTTTCTTTTAATTTGGTGTTGATTTATTTCAGATAAGGACAAAATTTCCAAAGGAGCTCTATCCAAAATTAGAATGGACTGCCTTGGGAGGAAGTGAGTTCCCCATCATTGTAGTCCTTTAGGCAGAGGTTAACTAATTAATTGGTTATGTTTTGGATTGGGTCTTGCTTCCATGTGGCCTTTATTATATAGCCTCTGCTATCCCCTAAAAGCCTGAGTCCGATTCTTGGTGAGCTCATCTTCATGGGTTGAGTCTTGGCCTTACTCCTGTGCTCAAAGGAATATTTGAAGTGATTTGAAAGCTCTTGAATGAGTTGATGGGTCTTTCCTTGATACCTTCAGCGGAAAACATTCATAAATACCACAGTTTATCCCTTGAAAGTTCCTTGACCAAATACACACTTGCAACACAAGGGGCACTCTCTACTCGTATTTTATTACAGCAAATGTTCCATGTCACTAGATGTAACTATGCCTGCCAGAAACCTTTTATATTTTGATTTCTTATTCTAAATCCTTCAGACTGTGGTAGAATAGCAGGAAATGTGTTCGTTAGTACCTAGGACTGATGTAACATACAAAATAAAAATGGGAGAAAGGTATGTGTGGGGTCCAGACTGTCCATGGAATTCGCTAGGGATGAATCACTTTTGAGGAGTCACATAAGTTTCTTAAATTTTTTAAATAACAACTCTGTTTCTCTGAGTATGAAGCTTGTCCCATGGAGCTTTTGGTCCAATCAGTCCATTTCAGTCTGCTAGTAGTTAAGAGGCATAGCTTACTAACCAGACTGTTGGTCCATTTGCTTTAGTATCTTGCCAGCTATGCCTGGCTCCTCAAATCCAGCAGAGTACATCTGTGAACACACTCAGTAATGCCTTCATTTCTCTGTGGTTGGAAAATGTAGACTTTTCAAGATGCCTAATTTGTGTTTCTATATATACTTACTCTGGGTTTCAAAAGTGTGGGAAGACTTCCTGTAACACAGGAAAATGGAAATATATATATTTACCTCAGAAGGACATCTGTATGTTTTAATTGTTGGAGAAAAATTCCATTTCATTGTGAACAAAATCCTGGACATTTGCAAGCTGCAGTTACCAGGGCAGGCACCAAACTCTTTGCAGTCTCATGTAACAGAGAAGAAAGGGAAGGGAAAGGAAGGGGAATGGGAGGAAAGGGTAAAGGGTAGGGAAAGGGTAAGAGGAAAAAAAGGAAGGTAAAAGAAGACTCAAGGGTGGTGTACTTCAAACACTCACAACATATGTTCAGCATAAAAACATCATGGCTCTTGGGAGGGTTAGGTAGGATGGAAGGGATGAATATTCCCTTAATGAGAGTAGCTGGGGATAGGTACACACCAGGAAGCTCTGCTCTAGCAGATTTCTTCAAAAACAAACAAACAAACAAACCTCTGCCTCATTGTCAGATTCTCTAAAGTCTTTCACAAGCCTCCCTCTGATAGTGTACTCATCACCTCAAATTTACTTGATACGCATCTTCACTATTTTTGTCTGTAAATATGTAATTATTTACCTAAATTTATCTATAAATATATACTTATGTCCATGCAGTATTCTGTGGTAGAATGTAAGCTCCTTGAAGCCAGAGGCTGTTCCAGCTTTATCCTCAAATCCCTGTTGCCTAGCACAGAGTAGGTGCTTAAGAAACAGTTTTTGATTGGTTCTTTCTTTAGAAAGGACTTCCCTCGAGCTTACCTGAGACATAGGGCATTTTGCTTTTCATTTTCTTCTTTCTTTTGTGATGAGGAAACAGAGGCTCAGTGAGGCTAAGAGTCTTAGCTAAAGTCACACAGCCTTTAAGTGCCACAACTTGAACCTGAACCTCACCGACTGGCTTCTCATCTCGAATTCTTCTTGCTCCACAAACAGGTTGCTCCCTTAATTGGTCATCATCTCACAGATCCTTGGCATTTCAGGGTGGGACCAGAGCACTTGAGGGACCTAGTGTTGCAGCCTCGTTTGTTCTGCTACCTCCAACACTCATTCAGTATGGGACCCTGGGAAGATCACCTAATCTCACCGAGCCTTGGTTTCCTTATCTGAAGAGTGGGGATGATTATAGCACTTAGCCTATGATGCTGATTGAGATATTCTGAAGGAAGTGCTTTGTAGACTTTGGCCTGCTAAAAGATTCTGATGAGCTCTGATGCTGGGATGAGCTTCTTTTCCTCAGTGTTTTTGATGGTGTCAGAGTAAGTTGGCTTGAGGACAAGTTATCTTGCTATTAGTCTTTTGTATTTAGCATTTTGTGGAGCATGGCGCAGGTTGGATTTATTATTATTTATAATCACTATTATCATCATTGCCTTCCTCCATGACCATTATCCTCATCTTCATCATTTAGAGATGATACAAACTCATCCTAGGGAGTGGTCAGCCATTTGTTCCCTACCCCTTCCCCCCACCTCTCACCAGCAGCTTTCCTGGTCTGAGATTTTGTGCTGCTATTAATCCAATACCATTCAGCAAGTATTTAACAAGTGCCTACTATTTGCAGAGCATTCTGTGTGATGTCTAGAATAAAAAGACAGTGGGAAAATATCTGCCCTCGAAGATGCAATCCTAGGGTTTCCATCATCCTACTTTCATGAAGTAGGCCCACTGGAATTAGAAGATACCATCCAGTTTAAACTCACATTGCATTAATGGAAACTGAGGCTCAAAGAGTTGAAACAATTTGTCCCAGCTCACCCAGGATGTCAGCAGCAGAGCTGGATGAGAAGTCACATCTCTCAGCTCCCAAACTTTCTCCTGTAACATGGTCCTGTGCAGATCCCCTTTATAAGGCCCTAGGACAGTGGACAGAATCTTCTCCAACCCTTCTGCTTTCTCTTTTATTGTGAAAACATTTGTTTTCTCAGTGGTTCTAGCAGGACTTCTGTGCCAGATCCCTCTGCTCTGTGGTGCCTCTTATCTCAAGGACTTCTAACCTTGCAGGGGCACAGGCTTCACCCCCAAGTCCCCGCTGTCATTGGCAGTTGTATTGGCAGGAGCTGGTTGCCCTTCCCCCATCTCTTCCGCCCCCAGCCTCTCCTAAATTCCTCATGGAAAATATGATTCATTTCCCATGCAAATATGTGGTGATTGAAAACATACCCCTGGTATGCTTCCTCATGCTGCTTAGCTCTGAGGACGGGACTAATAGTCGCTAATTAGCAAAACCTGAAGAACTGGCTTTAAGAAAAAGCAAGACTGTGTTTTTAATTGGCTTGCATTTTAGTTGCTGTGGAAGGGGGCTGTGAAAATGTCTCCTTACTTGCTGGTGCCTAGAGAGATGAGGTGTGTGGTTTTTTATGTGCTTTTTTTTCTACCTGTCTGTCTTTTCTTAGGGTCCTTGTTCCTTCTGACTTCTGAAGCCCCATAGAATTTTTAAAAAATCTTTTGAGTGGGGAGAAAAGATGCCTGTTTTGCATATTTAATGGGTGCACCTGTTCCCATCTCTCTGGCTGGTGGAATGTCATCTTGGAGACTGTTTGTGAGAGATGTAGATGCCCGGGAGGCACAGATGCCATTTGGTGTGGACCAGGCTGAAAAGCAGTGACAGCTCCGAGACTCCTTGGCTTCCATTATCTTTGGGATTCTCACTCTTGGTGGTGTTGTCCCCTCCCCCCACTCCCAGCTTTTGCAGGTGGATGGTAGTCTAGTTGAGTATTGTCCTGGCAGACCATATCAGGGATACTGGACTCAGTTCTGGGTGATTCAAGTTAGGAAGGGCTTTAAGGAGTTGGAAGATTATCCAGAAAAGGGCAGCCAGGTTGGTGAGTGGTCTTGAGTTTCTGCCATCTGAAGACTGGTTGAAAGACCCGAGGATGTTTAGTCTGAAGAGAAGGCTTAGGAGGGACTTGTTAGTGCAATTCTAGTGTGACAAGAAGGATTAGCCTCCTTCTGTTTGGTCCTGAAGCAAGATCTCTGAACAATGGGAGACATGCCAAAATAGACTTCGAGTCAGGACAACCTTCCAGACCATGAGAGCTGTCCCAGGGTAGAGGCTTGGTCTTCACCCTGAGATTCTGCCTTCAGACAGTTATGGAGCCAGCCAGGGGGCCGTTCACACTGACTTTGGGGGCTCTGCCTCTGGGTTTGATATCTTGGTAGAGGGCCTGGCCAGATAGTAAGGAAGTGATTCCTAAGTGTTCACTGACTTAACCTGACTTCACTGCCTATTGGCCTTGCTTTCCTCTGAAGAGAATGTTCTAGTGAGTGGACAGACTTCTGCAGGACTGAAAGCTGAGGCAAGCTGCTGAAATCAATTTGCCTTTTACCTTTGTGAACATAAATTTGGCTTTTCCAGCCCATCCTTATCCTTCTTCAGAAATCCACTCGGGATAAGATGGTGGCATTGGTTTGTCTGATTTGGTTGTTTCCAAATGACTGCTATTGAAATTTGATTGTTTGACTCAGTATTTATTTGGCATCTGCTGGCATGCCAAGGGCCATGCTAAGCTGTAAGTGATAAACAAAGACAAAGGAGGTGGTTGCTTCTGGACTCAAGTATCTTGTAATCTAGTACCAAGAGTTTCCAACCTGAAATAGACAGCTATGTTCCAAGTTTTCTATAAGAATCCCCTTTACTTTTTGGTTGCTCCACCTTTACTTATGCAGCCACCTACTACGTGTGATCTGGAGTGAAGTCCTCCTCTGCTTCCTGGATGCTGGAAGGCAGCTGGTCACTTTAAGAGGCTTTGACCATGACAAGACATCTGAGAGACTCATGACCCTGCAAATGACTGCATGTCCAGGGCTTCCATTTTGGATCCCAGTTGTATTGTCTGCATTGTCCTTGATGGTGAAAATAATTTGTTATAAAAACCTTTGCAGATCTTTGTTCATTTTTCCTTTTTTTGTTTTCTCTGTCTTAGACTTTGCTTCCCAGCACCTAAAACAGACCCCCTCTCCCCTTATTGGGGGCTTTAAAAGAGGATGGGTGGCCACTTGGCCAGGATTTTGTCAAGGGGATCACTCAGTATGAGAGGAAAAGGAGGGAATGAAAGAGCAACCCACTCCCCCCCAAAACTCCTCAAACCATTTATATAGTACCTATATGTGCCAGGCACTGTGCTAAATGTTTTTAAAATATGATCTCATTTAATCCTTACAACAACCCTGAGAGGTAGGTGCTGTTATTAACCTTTATAGTTGAGGAAATTGAGGTATATATAGGTTAAGCCACTTGCCCAGGATCACACAGGGAGAATTTGACCTTTAGTCTTCCTGACTATAGGGTATATGCTCTATGCACTGTGGTCCTACCTAGCTGCCAACTATGTCCTAGAGAAGAGGACCTTTGAGGTTCCTTTCAGTCCTGTGATTTGGGATGATATTGTTGGAGGGAGGGTTTGAATCTTGGTCTTCCTGAGCCAAGTGTGTCACATTAGCTCGCAGGGTTTGTCCTGGGTGTGGGGATATTATGCTGATGATTTGATTGAGATTCTGCCCCCTGGGAAGAGCTAGGTTGGAGTCCTGAGGCTTCAGATCATGGATTGCCATGCTGAGCGCTGGTGCCCAGCTTGCTTATTTATTGGTTAATGATAGGAAGGAAGGTTTTGGGGCAACTTTCAGATGATTTCATTTCTTTCTTTCTCTCGATATGCTCTGTAGCGTAGATCTGTTCATCTGCACCTGTCTCTCTGTCACTCTCTCTGCCTCTCTGGGTGTGTGGGGGTCTGCTTCTATTCCACCCCTGTAGTTCATTTTGGGGGCAGATTGGGGGGCAAAGAGGAGGAAGAAAACCTCTCTCACCCTCAGTCTCCCAGCACTTTAACTTCTTCTGTTAGAGGGGAAACCTGAGCAGTGGATCTTTGCCCACCTGTTCAAGCCAGCTGGTCCCTAAATGAATTCAGTTTTTCTTTCTTTTTTGGAATCAGTGGTCTCTTTGGCCTTTGCCCATTCTCTAAGGACTTTTCCTGTCTTCCAAAAATCTCTAGGAACCCCTGACTGGTGGGAGGCATGATGGTTTTGGAGTCTCTAGGATGAATGTTGCCTATCTCAGTGAGCACTGTGGAGTTGGATGGGGTGGTCCAAGTGTTCCACGCTGCCCTTTCTAGCTTCACTCTCTCCCCTCTCCTATCCTGAACGGCCTTTCTTACAGATAATTATTCATAGTCAGGCTGTTTGGAATGAGTCCAGGTGGGAGGAGGGAAAGACTTCAGTCCCCTTACCTTCCTTTTCCTAGCTGTCTGATAATTACCGTCTCTCCAGTTCTCTAACGAGAAACAACATTTTCCTGGGCTTCTTTCTTTTTCTTGTATAATTAAAGAATGGTCCTTTGAAGTCTCTTGAAAAGAGCATTTCCTTTTCTGCTTGAGTGTTTCCGATTCTGTCAATGGGAATGCCTTTACTTCTCTATCCCCCTACTCATTGAACAGAATCTGAGTCCCATTTTCAGTTTAATTCGAGGGCACACAAACTGGACACCTGGTCACACTGTCTTAGGCATTGCTAGAGTTCGAGTGCCTAAAGAATGAGCTAAAGAATTTCTGGGACTCATTTTTCTATGAAATATGATTCCCACAGTATGAGGACTGCTTTGGGCAGGGTGATAGACATCCTCGTAGCTGGGATTCGCCTTCATAGACAAAACCATGACAGTCTCCTTGCTCAAGGAGATTATACTCTTCTAGAAGGAAACTGGAGGAACACAGATAAATCAGTTATATATATATATGTATATATACACACATGCAAATGTATATAAATATTTTTAGGGACTGTGGATGAGACAAACACTCATTACTGATGGGAATCCAGCACAACATCATGTATCAAGATTGTTTTATGATCTGGAAAATCCCCATATAACAAATCCCCTTGAAAATACGAAATCAAAGGCTGCCTTCTAAGTTCTACTGGTAAACCTGTTTTTGTCCAGATAAAAATCTTGCTGCCCTTTTCTTGTTCTGAAAGGAACATATTTAAGTCCCACTAAGGAACCCCTTTTTAGAAACTCATCCTTCTGTAACCTTCATGGGCCTAGGGGCATGTACTTGTTTACGTTTTTGTATTAAATAGAACAATACATGTTTCCACGTGCTTTGGAACCTGCCTTCTAGGTGAATATGATAATGGATACACTTCAGATTCATTGCCCTAAACTTCCCTCACTAGGGGTGTGTATTTTATTTTTTTTAGTGTTCAGTGAACTGAAGTCTTTTCCTGTGTTACTGAACAGATTTCTGCCCACTAAGTGGATTGTTCTGAATAAAAAAAAATCCCCTGAGTTTTATTTATTGGAGAATGTTCAAATCCCTGAACGTTAGTCAAGCTAGAAGAAATTGTGCAAAGGGACCGTGGAGAGGCTGGAGATGCAGGCCAGAAATAACAAAGTGAAATTCAGCTTGAAAATTCAGTAGCTAATACATTGACTGAAACCTAAGCCCCATGGCTTTCTTTGGCAATAGTAAACCTGCAGCGGAGTCACAGGGAAGAGAGAGGCCTTGGGGGACTCAGGGCTTGGAAGAGAAGGTGTGACAGCATACCATGGCCTGATCATAGCTCCTTGTGACTGTATTAGTTGAGAAAAACGATGCTTGCCTTCCTGAGAAACCTGATTCCCCAGCGTGATGCTGCTCCGGACATCAACTCGGCTTTCCACACATGATGAGAAGCTGGCTGGTCTGCTTTTGTTTCAATTTCAGCCCACCTACTTCCCCAAGTTTCCTTCTGATTTCTCCTCTTCTGCAGAGACCATGGCCACTTTGCTCAGCACCCAGTTTACCAGTCCCTCTTCAGTCTTCCTCCCCTCAGATTCTATGAGTTGGTTGTTTCTATCCCATGTTTCTTCTGTTCTCTTCAGTGATAATCATCCCAACAATTCAGGCCTCCTCTCCTCTGGGCTATGCTTTTAGCCTCCTAACTTCTCCCTCATCTTCCTTTTTCTCCTTTTTCCAATCTTTCCTCACACAGCTGCCTGATTGTGGAAACAGACCTGATCATAAAGCCAACCTACCCCCAAATCTTTGGTGGCTTCCCATCGCCTCAGGGATCGCAGTCTAAGCTCCTCTAACTCGCTTCTCTGCCCTTTCCAGTCTGCCTTGGACCCACCATGCTGGGCTTATTTCAGATGACTGCCCTTTACTCAGTTCTGTTCTCATCATAATCACTCACTGGGCTCATCTTCCTGTAGGATATGCCATCTTTGCCTCTGTGCATTGGTAGAGGTTGTGTTCTATTTCTGGAGTGATCTTGGGACATTGCCATGTTGTCCCAGCATGTGAATAATGGCAGAAGTGAGTTCTGGGAACAGTGACGCAGCACATAAGTCAGAGACATCTGGGGAATGTTGTGGACAGACATTAAGATCTTAGCTCAGGAAGACTTGGGTTCAAAACCTGCCCCAGGTGCTTTTTTCTGGGTGACCCTGGGTAAGTCCCTTCACTTTGCCTAGCCTCAAGACCTTCATGTGTCAAATGAGACTAATAAGGTTCCTCTAGTATCTATTTTACAAGGCTGCCCCAAGGCTCAAATGAGATAAAGCACTGAAAAATTATGATGGTGAAGAGGGGATTAACTGGTCAGTCTTCATCCCTCTTTGTGAGTGTGTGTGGGGGGAGGGGAAAGTGTTTGTGCCACAAATCTAGGAACAGAGGGTATCTATTGGATTGGTCCATGTGGACATCCATTATATACCTATAGAATTTTTTAAGTAATGCCCTACAATGAATTAATCATTTTTCATGAATTAACAAAAAGCACACAAAGAATAATATGGTTGGAATCAAAAGAATGCTGACTGCACTGCTTACTTTCTGTGTGATCTCAGGTGAGTGACTTTCTCTCTGCTGCCTCAGTTTCCTAAGCTGTTAAACAAAGTACTTGAACTAGCTGGTTTTTGAGTCCCTTTCTGGTACCAGAACTAGGGGCCTCTGCCCTCCAAGAGTTCCAGCAATTACTCAAAGATCATAGCAGCTTGACGGTTGGCTATTTCAAATCTCTAGCTTCCTCAGTGCGGGTATTAGGAGGCCTGAGAGATGGACACCTTTCTCAGAAAGGTTAGAATAAACTAGCCAGGTCATTCCAGAGCGATCTAGACAAACCCATCAATCAGAACAATGATTCCGTGGAACTTCCCACCTGATAAGATACTGCCCATAATCACCCTCTTTGGGGAAAAGTACAGTTATTTATATCCATTTTATAAATAAAGAAACTGATGCTCAATGATAATTAAATGACTGGCTGAAGGCTACAGAGCTAGTAAGCACTGGAGGGAGGATTCAAATTCAGACAGCCTGTAGCAGTCTTTTCATTTCATTTCCTGTCTTAGCAAGTGCCATTATATCAATCGCTTTGTGTGCATACATTTAAAAATAAAATCAGACTAACATTTTTCATGCAAAAACACAATCTTGTAAAAAAAGAATTACAACAATTGTGCAACTAGGCTTGGGGCGTGTAGTTAGCAATTAATCAGTGTTTGTTTAATAGGATTCAACAATTTTGTTATCTTGCTACAGCAAGGTAACAATGTTACCTTGAATGAACTGTGACTGTGTGGTCTGGAGAAGGTTGAGAGGAGACATGGAAGTGTCTCAGGTGGATAAGATCTTAGGTAGCAGAAAGTAGGAGCAGGTGATGGAAGCCGCAGAAGCAGATTTCAGCTCTGGGATGGGGTCCTGGTTTCCTCCAGTGATAACTATCCCACAGTGGACTGGACTGCCTTGGGAGAAGGTGGGGTCCTCAAGAAGAGCACAGGCAGGCACATGTTGGGTGAGTGGAGTGGGAATTTGGGGGAGGGGCTAGGCTCAGGTTAAAGAGGGTGGTGCCCGCAATGCTTTCCAGCTCTGATGTGTCTTCCGATTCTTGTCACTGAAGTGATGCTTCAGTAAAATGGAGTATGGAGAGGAACTCCAAGGGAATGGAAAGGGATTGGAGGGTACAGTTTATGATGGAGGGAAGAAGAAGAGGATTTAACAGGACCACCTGCAACAAAATGAAGACAGTTTCATAGTTTCATGGATGCCAGATCTTTCCAAAGACTGAAAATGGATCCCAAAGGAAGTTTGATATAAGGGCCTGAAGGAATGATGGAACTAAGGTCTGGGCAGTGGAATTTCAGAGTAATCTGGCCCTTTACCAAGCAGGCTGCCACCTGCTTGGAAACTGCACCATCCTGAAGCAGCCCTTTCTGCATGCTTATTTCTCAGGGTGTATGTTTCAAAGGGAGACAGATCTGGATCCATGTCCTAATGAACCAAGAGTACCTAATACATCAGGAAAGAAACGGACTGTTCCTAAGACCAAGGTCTGTTAAGCTTTCCTTCTGTCTGAGGAGTTCCTTGCAACTCAGTGCAGCTACTAGTGAAATGGAATAGGTGAGGGGGTCTTTAGGGGAGCCAGCCTCTCAGCCTGGCAGGACTCAAGCTGGCAGGTGGCTGTTGTTCCACAAGGGCTCACAGAGCTTGATCTGCAGGAGAGATGAAAGTCTGGCCCCTTGAACTTGCTTTTATCATCTCATCAGGGAAGACAATGCATTAACAATGGCAGACCTTGACACCTGGCTCTAAATTTTGCAAAGCGCTCTCCAGAGTCTAAGTCCTCTAAGGGTCACATAGCTCTTTAGGTGTTTAGAGGCAAAATTTGAACCCATCTCCGTGCTTCCAGGGCTCAGTACTTTGTCCCCTAAACCAAGCCTGGCTGCTGTCTCTTACATTTTGGTGTCCTGTCCAAAATCCCACAAAAACAAATACTCTGTCGAAGGATGAATCAGAACACCAGGGAATGGGGCTGATTCCTGATCCCAAGGGGTTTTTCTAACGAAGCTTTGACTCTGGGGTCCATTTAAATCCAGGATGGAATGACCCCTAATGAACACTTCCCTCTCCTATCCACGATCTTGAATTTAAACCTCAGACCTTCACTTAGCTTGTTTTTGATGAGCCCTTGGCTTTCTGCTTGATCAGTTCCAGCTGCTTTTGACTTTAATGTCCAACTTTCATTAATGTATGAGTCATCACAAAGGCTGTCTGAAATGCTCCCCTGAATCTTAGATTTGGGGTGAATTTTTCTTCATTTGGTCCTGGCCTTTGCTAACATTTCTTGCACACAAGAGTCAGTCTTTTGTGTCTGCCCTACCTTTATGGAACCTTTCTTACCACCTCATAACATTTGCCATCACTTCTGGGGGTTGGTCAGGAAGTCCCACTGAGGTGGGAGTGATTATCTGGCAATTCTCAGCAGCTCCATGTACCCCAAGCAGTGGATGATGTATCAAAGGCCCCACAGGCCCTGACCTCCAGCGACTCCTGTGGTACTAGATTAGAGATTTACTGAGATCTAAGTAGGCATCCCCTTCTGATCCAGGACTGCTACCTTTTAGACTAGTCTGCTTGTTTACAGCAATGTCTGACGTTCTTCCTCTGCCCTTCCCACATTCCTTTTCTAAATTCTACTTCCTATAGAAGTTCACTCTGAAGGTGCAAATTCATAGGCTCACAAAGCCACCCTCTGAACATACGGCATGCAGACACAGGGATAGCATCCCTTTCCTGGCTGTTAAGACCACATCTCTCTGTTATTGCTTCTGGTCTTCATGGTTCAGTGAACTTGCATTTTTCTAGTGGTGGCTAGCCATGCATGATTTGCCATAGGGCAGCCTCTCTGCCTGGGTCCCTGTGTCTTTGCATCCTTTGCAGCAATGGAAGTTTATGGGACCCTGTAGGGAAGAACTCTGGCAATCCCCGGTAGGCTTTCCCACCTGGGACCTCTACTACAGGTCTGTGTTCCAGTCATTTACTCTAAAGTTGATAATAGCTCACTTTAGGCAGCAGATGATGGCCATGTGACAGTAGAGAGAGGAAAACTTCATAGTTTTGGAGACAGGAAGATCTAGATTCAAGTTGCATCAGTAACTTCATGGTGATGTGACTGTGGGTTAGTCACTGATCTACTCAGTGCCCCGGAGAATTCTCTAAGTGATAGAGGAGTTGCTTCTCTGGATCACAGTGAGAAGGTTCCATACCAGGAGGTCTCCATCTGGATGGAATCATAATCCTGGGCACCAAAATTATGATTTCCCAAATTCTTCTCTGTGAAATGGCGAGGCAAATATCATTTATTCCATTTTACAGGCAAGGGAACTGAGGCATAATGGTTAAGCAGCTGAAGTGGCCCAGGAATGCTGCCCTTGTTGGAACTCCACTGGGCCGTCTCTGCCTTGCTTCAGGTACCCTCCTCCCACTAAATTCTGGGTCTAGAAGTCCCAGTGCAGTGCAAGAGGAGTCAAGAGGTCTGGACACCCAGATTCCTGGTCTAAGGGACATCAGAACCAACCTGGGCTTGGAAAAAAGTGTTCCTTCAACAACAGATCCAAAAAGGAAGCACTAGGCTTTCCTTGAAGACCTCTAGCAATGGGCAACTCCCCCTCTCTGATGACAGCGTATTCATGTCTCAACTGTGTGACCTCGGGAAGTCACCACTGTGAGCCTTGATTTCCTCATCTGCAAAATGGAGAGGTGACTACTTAGCCCATCGAAGGGTATTCTGAAGCTTTCCTTTGATCTCTGTCTCTGTCTCTGTCTCTGTCTCTGTCTCTGTCTCTCTGTCTCTCTCTCTCTCTCTCACACACACACACACACACACACACACACACACACACACTACAAACTGTAAAACTTGATAGTAACTATAGGCATGGCCTGCTCATCCCCATTGTTTGCACTCTCTTCCTTTTGAAATAACTTAGTATCCTTTAGTAGATATACTTTGTATTTGCTTGTTGGTAGACACTTTGTATCTCCCTTCCTCCCTGCCTCCAAGAGCCTGTAAGCTCTTCCCAGGAGGTCCTGGTCTCTATTTTTGCAGGACCCAGCAGCGAACCTGGGATCAAGCAGGTGCTTCCCAAATGCATGCATATTTGCACAGCCAAACGCTTCGGGCTCACCCGCCCTCCCTCCTTCCCTCCTTCCCTCTCTCCCTCCCTCTCTCCCTCCCTCTCTTCCTTCCTTCTTTCCTAACTCCTTTCCTTTCTCCCTCCCTCCCTTCATCCTCCTCCTCCTCCTCCTGTTGCTAGCAGAGTGGGGTATGGAGGCCAGTGGAGAGGAAGCCATGAGAAGCTGGGTGCAGAAGCAGCCCATCAAAAGAGTTTCAGCAACATTGCTGCAGGTGCCTGATGCCTAGTGCTGGGGTGGGGGTGGGAGTCAGAGGGGTATCAGTGTTGGGATGGGCTGTGCCTGGGGGCTAGGGCTGAGGCTTGGATTATCTCACAGACCAGATCCAAATTCACAAGAACCTGTGTACAAGCCCTCTCATCCCTGCCACCCTCGGTTCATTGTGGGCCCTGACCTCCATGAGTTACCCCTGCCTGCACAAAGGATCCCAGGGCACCATGACATCTGCCATGGCCCGGGTATGGCATCTGAAGCTCTTGGGTGGGAATGAGTTAGAGGGTCGTGGCAGGGACTAGAAAGGTGACCTGAAGTCTGAAAGACTCCCATGAACGTCCTGCCCTTGTCGAATGGTAATTGGCTGATGCTGAGCAAATCAGTGACTCTCTCGAGCCCAGGCTGCTCCCTAAGACTAGGGATTCTGGGATGCATCAGGGAGGGAATTTATGTATCTGTGTAAACAAACACAAATGAGGAGATTTTTTTATAAAGTAGATCACACGCATATAACCTAACATACGTATGCGTATACACACACACACACACACACACACACACACACTTATCTGCATTTTGTTCCTCTAGGCAATGCTGTGAGGTAGGCAGGGAAAACATCATTATTCTCATTTGGCAGATGAGGGATTCAGCTTCACCAGGTCACACAGTCAAGCCAGTAACTGTCAGGGTTGAGGTTAAATCTTTTCTCTGAAGTACTCTGTCTCCAGGGCTCTTGGAGATTAAAACTAACCTGGAGGCTGTGTTTAGGACCAAAGGACCCCTGGAGAGTCAAATCCTTCCCCTCATTTTAGAGCTGAGGACCTAGCCCAGAGAAGTATTGACTTACCTAGGCTCTTTAGAAGTAGAAGAATTAGAACTCAGCATCTCTGGCTCCAAATTCAGTCCTCTTGCTCCTGCACAGTGCTGTTGGATCTGTCTGACCTAGGATTCCCCCAGGGCCTGGGAGAATGAAAGGGTGCTATTTCAGTACATGTCAGTATGTAAAATGGGTCTGTTAGCTCCTGACTCACCTGTTTACTACTACTGTCTGCCACAGAGACACCTCCAGGGCATTTACCATCACCTGACAATAACTGGCAGGGGGGGGGGGAGGGAGGTGAGTCATATCCAAATATTCAAAAATGGGAAGTTTAGCATTTAAGACAAAAGATCCCAACAGGAACCATTTTAAATCAACGGTGAAAGATGAGCTCAGCTAAGAGCAGCGTAGTGGAGCTCCAGGCCTGGAGTCAGGAAGACTTGGGTTCAAATGTGACTTTAAACAAGTCCTAGCTGTGTGACGCTGGGTAAATCACTTAACCTTGTTTGCCTCAGTTTCCTCATCTGTAAAATGAGCTGGACAAGAAAATGGCAAACCAGCCCAGTATCTTTGCCAGGAAAACTCCAAATGGCATCATGAAGCGTTGGATATGACTGAGACAACTGAACAACAGTGACAGATCAATTCAGGAAATGTTTATTGAAGACTTATTCAACATGCCACATTGTCAGTCACTGAAGGATGTATGAAATGTATGAACATCATGTTAGAAGATTTCCAAGAAGGGAGGGGGCAACAGTCACTTGTATCTGGAGGAGTTGAAGGAGGTCACCTAAAGGTGGCCTTTAAGGATAAATTTAACTGGTGGTGTTGGATAGAGAGGTAAGATATCTCAGAACTAGGAACCCCCCTCAGGCACTGAGGCAGTTAGGGTGTCATGACTGGCTGCATCCGGAAGCCACGGATGTGCTGTTATTCTTTGGGTAGCAGCATGTGGGGTGATGTTCAATTCAATTGAATCAACATTTGTTGAGCACCTACTATGTACCAGGTGCTATGCTAAGAACTGGGGATACAAATAGAGTCAAAAGACAGTCCCTGCCCTCAAGGAGCTTACCATTCAGTGTAGCAAGCCTGTGACTGATGAATAGGACAGCAAAATGAGCATCTTTACCATGTTTCTGGCTCATTCATATATTTAGAAAGGCAAAGTCAAGAAGTCTGTTGGGCACAATCCATCTTTTGAGTCTGGAGATCTTTGTGACCTTGGGCAAGTCACTCCTCTTTGAAGCTTAGTTTTCTAATCTGTAAACTGAATTTGACTAGATAATCACTAATTCCTTGATTGGCTCTAAATCCTCTGAAAATCTTGAAGGACATATTTCATCTGAACATTATGAAGGGCTTCATGAGATCATCTTATCATCAATTCCTGGGGTCATCTGTCAGATGGCTACCAGATGGTCCCAATGGAAGGTCCAAAGCATGCTAGGTCTTAGTGTTTTTCTCTCCCTCCCTCAGAGCCCTCCCCTGAATATTGAGTTGAGAACGTGCTGCTTCTGAAGACTGGATGTACGTCTGCTCCTCTAAATATGCCTCTGGTCATCCCCTACAGCAAGGGTGTGCTGGAACAGAGTGCTGGACCTGGGCTCAGATTCTACCTCAGGCACTGCCTAGCTCCAATATTGACTCCATTCCTCAGTTTCCTCATCTGTACAATGAGAGTGTTGGACTTGACCTCTTGGGCCCTCTCCAACGCTAAGTCTGTGATCTATGGATTTGTGATCCTTTATCCTGATAAATGAGGGCTTATCTAAACTAGAGACTCAGCAGTTCTTAAGGAGGATTACCAAGAGCTTGAATTAAGGAACATATCTTTGTGGTTGTTGTGCAGTCATGTCTGACTCTTTGTGACTCGCCCCCCCCCCCCCCCCCCCCAGCATCAATCTGGGAAAGCCCACCACCCTTCAAAATAAATAAACCCTTCTTAGAGTAAGGGCCTTATATTCAGTTTTTGAGAAAAATGACTCACCATTCAGTGACTGCAATTGGCCATTCAGTCTTGGCAATGACTCTACATTGTATTTCAGTTGTTGTTAACAAGTTAGCCTCTTGACCCTCATACAAGGAAGCTCCCTAGCCCTGGCCCTTCTCCTTCAGCTCCCGCCCTTCTTCTCTCTTCTCAACTTTTGCTCAAGTCCTCCCAAGTTTCTCTTCTTCCCATTCAATTTCTCCCTCCCATCACTATTCCAAAATTGCCTTTACAGTTCTGTCTCCTTCATATTTTTAAAAAAAAGCTTTACTGGTATTATTTTATATGGCTCTCATTTCCCAATTACTTCCTCCCATCTTAACACAAGTACAGTTAAAAAGAAGGAATAAAAATATTACCCTACCTGATCCCACACCCATGGTGTGCCATCTCTGTCATCCTTTTCATCTTGTAGCTCAAATACTTCTCCCTTGGAGGATAATTATAGAAACTAATTAGTGCCCCCCCCTCGATATTGCATTCATGTGTATTTTACATTTGCTTACCTGCATTCATGTTGTTTTCTCAAAATACACTGTAAGCTTGTTGAGGACAAGGGCTCTTTTGTCTTTATGTCCTTAGTGTCTAGATTGGTCACAGCATTTAATGAATGCTTTTTGAAGGAAGTAACGAATGATCATCCAAACTATGTGCTAATGATAGTACTTTACTACTACCATCTGCTGAGTGGCACGTTGGAGAGACCACAGGGCTTGAAATCTCGAAGACTGGAGTTGAAATACAGCCTTAGATACTTGTTAACTGTGTGAACCTGGGCAAGTTGCTTAACCTCTTCCTTCCTCAGCTTCCTTATCTGTAAATTGAGGGCAATGCCAAAACCTACTTCCCAAGATTTTAGTAAGGTCAAATGAATTACCATATGTAAATTGCTTTGTAAACCTTAACCATAATCTGTCAATGCATAATCATCACACTCATCACGGACATTAACGTAGAACCATGTCATGCTCTCATAATCTCTCTCTGTGTTTTCTGTCAAAGCACTTTGCTGTTGGAATTCTCTTGATGTGTCTGTTGGCCATCATCCTGTGACAGAGATGCACCTTACAGGCTCCTTTACCTTTCCATTCAATGTGCTGGAAGCCAAGACACGTCTCAGAGTTTCACTCCCTAAAAATGACCCTGTGTTTTCAGTCAGAAATGTTTGTCTTTACTTCTTCACACTGTTCCTGGGGTAATGGTGCCATGATCATGATGTGGTGAAATGGGACGCTGAGCTCTTTAGGTGGTTGGTCTTCATTTCAGGAATGGCGATTATGAAATATGTATACCAATCAGTGACTGGGGAAGAACAGACAGAAAGACAAACACCATTTCTAGTATGCCTATATTTTCAACCACTGGCCAGACTTTTCTGAAAGGTCATGAGCTGAGGTGGTTGGACAGGCAACCATCACCCTCACCCTGGACTGAAAGCATTTATTTTTCAGAGCTTGCACACATGAGCACAGTTTACTTAGTTTGTGCCCCAGAAGACTGCCTGAAGACTTATGGATACTGGACAGAGCAACTGCTCAGCTAACTAGGCGAGAGAATTAAAAAGGACATGCTCCTGGTGTCCCTCCTTTCTAGACGACTCCTTTCCTGCCCAGGTCTAATGGCTTAATCCAGACCAGGACAGTACTTTGCTGGCTCATGCCAGTCACAGCACTTCCAAGTGAGGCTCTCATGCTGACTTTGGTCATTGACTATGTTTTCTATCAGTTCCAGTGGTGTGGCCAGTCCAGAATGCTCAGGGCCAATCTAGAGTCTACTTCGGAGGAGACACAGATCTCAGAGACAAGGCCTCTGGTCTTAACCCTTCCATTCTGCTAGACCCAGCCTGAAAGCATAGAGGGCAGCAGCTTTGGGACATGAAGGGCTTTCATTTTATTTTTTTTAAATATTTTTTTTCATTTATAAATTTTCTCCAACTAAATATTTTAAAGTTCTTAACATTCATTTTTTTAAAATTTGATTTCAACCTTCTCTCCCTCCTTTCCACCTCTCCCATATCCCTTGAGAAGACAAGTAATTTGGTATTGTTTTCAAATCAATTCCATTGTGTGATAATTTATGAAGAACCTTTATGTGGATGGCAGGGGATTAGACATTTGGGGTGCAAAGGTGAAACATGAAGCAAACAAACACAAAGTAAACCCAACCCTCAAGGACCAAACAGCCCACTCATCAACAATCTGGGGCATCAAATCATAGACCTGTAAAGGTCAGTAGAGATCAGTGATTGTAGCCTACCCCCACCCCCCCCACCCCCCAGAGATTAATGGAGTTGTCCAGAGTCAAGGAACTCACAGGAAGAGGAGTCTCTCTCCAGCTCTTTAAGTCATATGGAGGATCCTGTACAACAACAACTGGGCCTGTGACTGGTAACTCATAAATGCTTGGTGACCAATTTATAGATCGCTTGAGCACAAATTTGATCTCTCTCTCTCTCTCACAAACACACACACACACACACACACACACACACACACACACACACACCCCTACTTTGTAATTTTGATGACAGGTTTGTTTTCCAGTATCAGAGATACTTGGTTCTCTAAAGAAGGTATGAGTTGTCTCACACAAAAATTATGTCTGTATCATAGTATGAGATATATAATATAGCTGACATGACATTAGAATTCCTGTGCCAGAAACCATAAGGATGTGTGAGCAGGATCTGGAAAAATCTTAGCTCTCTTGACAGTGTTCCTTCTCTTCCCACTTCTTCCCATGGAAAACTTGGCTTGGAAATAGTAGTAATTGTTATTTCCCTCAGTGTGCCCAAGTACTGGGCACTTAACCCATCTCTTAGAGACCCAGTAAGATAATAAGAGGACCCAAGGAGGTAATCTTTGCAAGTGTTTTGCAAGCCTTAAAGAACCATATAAAAGATAATGATGATGATGATGAAGATGGTGTTTTTTATTGGAGGTAATTTGGGATTGTTACAGAACCTGGACTCTGCCAAAAGCTCTTCCCAGGAATCATTGCATGTTTCACTTTTTTAACCTGTAGTTGTAAGCACATTTAAAAAATTGTTTTCATCTTATTTTTGATCCAATCCAGTTAAATACCATTTCCCTCCATTCCCTCCATTCCCCCCAAATCCCAGGATGCAGTGACTTGCTGAGCTTGTCTTGAACAGTTTCATGTTGTCCTGGATTGTTGCTTCTCATCTCTTTAAATATGATTGTTAATATACTTCTATATTATAATGCTTTGTGTTTCTGAGCTATCTCAGATATGCAGCTTTCCTATCTTGGCTCTCAGCATCATTGAACCCCTTTGTCCAAGCCCTCCATGGAAAAGCCACTGAGTTCTAACTCAAAAATAAGAAGCTTGTCTCAGAGAATGGCTCCAGATTTCGGGTGGAGTCTAATCCCTCAACATTGTTTTTTTCCTCCCCTTCTTTTCAAATAGCAGGGGATGGTGAGTACGGAGTGAGAACCCTCTTTGTTCCATGGAGTGTGCATGGCAGGGAGAGAATGTAGCCGAGCAGAAAATGAAGAATGGCATAAAAGAATCAGCTCAAGGAGGTCAGATCTATCACAGGCTTAGCGTTGCCTTCAAAGATGCCTGGGACAGGTGGCAGTCCGAGACAATCAGAGCAGAGGCATCCGTTGGCGAGGAGATAAGGGATTCTCACAGAATCTCACTATCTGGTCCCATTTTGCTTTGATGTAACTCAGCAGTGAGACGAGACTTTGGGGAGCGCACTGCTGTGGCTCTCCATGCTAGGCTGCTGTTGTTCAGCCTTTTAACGTCTCATTACACTGGTCCTTGAGGATTAATCCTCTTTAAGATTTACATGGGATGGTTTTGTCCAAAGGCCCAGCTCGGGACCCTGGTGCCACCTGTAGGAAACATGGTGTGTGTTGGTCCTTCCTTTCTCCCCTGGCTTCTATGTAACTGAGTTTGACAGAAAGCTGGCACCAAATGTACAGCAGGCTTCTGTCTCCCTCCTAGACTATTCTGGAACATTTACCTTCCATAGCTTGAACAGCTCTGGGGACATCCTGGAGGCAGAGGAGTGGCCCACCAGTTTTGTGATGGGGAAGATGGGTGGTTTTAAGCAAACAAACAGAAAGTTTTCTCCTGTGTGTATGGACATGTGTACATTTGACTATATGTGCATATTTTCATTTTTATTTCACCCCATCACATTTTAAAGATGGGTGATTTGGATTGCCTTGGGATCTAGTGTCAGAAGATAGTTTTTAGACTCACTTTGCATTTTAACATTAAGACTGTTCAGTTTTGACAAGAAGAATATTTGCTCATCCTTTTGACCTCTTGGAATCCTTGTCTTTTGCCAGGGTTCAGCTGTTGCACCACCTTTCATGGGCAACCTTTCTGTATGGACCTGAGGACTGTCTTCCTCTCCCCTGAACTTCTGATGTCTATTCACTCTCCTTGGTATAAATGCAGCAGCACCTCCTCTCTCAGGGCAGTATAACCTTTCTCTGGGCAGGGACTCTCAGGTGTTTTTTTTGTAAATTATTTTTATTTTGGTCTTTTTACACCTAGAGCCTAGCACAGGACTTGGCATACAGTAGATACTTATTGAATTTATATTGTATTGGAATAGGAAAATAGGCTCTACCATATCACTAGGAAGGTGTGACTTGGGGACTAATTAGTGCAAAGAATGAAGTTGCCTAATTTGAAAGTTTGAGAGTCTTCAAGCACACAATAAATTCAAAAATGAGGAAAATTTTGATCTCATTTCTTATCCTTTTATAACTGAGAGTAAGAGAAAAGTATGTTTAGAATGTTTGATGGTGACCCTTGGCTGTTCTCATTGAGGAAAGCGTTACAGGATCATTTGGAAAAGCAATTAAACACATGTATGTTTTAGTAGGGCAAGGGGAGAAACTCTCTGAGTTAAGGTGGTTGAAAATATGGAAAGGATGATCATTCAACCCAGTGACACAAGTTTTATCACATTGCTTATAAAGTAATGGAAAAAAGGAAGAAAAGAAAGAAAAAGCAAAGAAAAGTTGCATAGAGAGGACATAGAATGAAGGATGACCTGGAGGGATTTCTCCCTAGAAATTGAATGAGCTGTACTCCCTAGTGACAAAAGGCAGCTTTTAGTGAACCAACCCAAAGGTGGCCTGCAGGGAGTCTTTCATTAGCCGTATTCTTGATCTCAAGACTATCCAATAAAATTTAGGAGTGCCCATTATCAAGCTCGCTGGTCTACCTGCACAACTCTCACTGACATCATCGGTCTTGTCCAGATACATGTCCTGAAAGTCATGGGGAAACTTTATGCTGTTAGAATTGTATTCTGATACACAATGCCTGGGACATAGTAAATGCTTGATAAATACTTGTTGACTGACCACTTGAATGGCTTGCATGCTTAGTTTGTGGCTGTCCATACTGAAATTTTGTCCAGTCAGGTAAAACACAAACACTACATGAATGTACATGCACACAACTTTACTGGGGGAGGGCAGGATTGGGTTCACTCTTTTTTGACATCATACACTTCAAGAAATATTTTAGTTGGGATGGGTGTTGTGAATCACTTCCACCCTTTTCTTTAGTCTCCTTAGGTAGGTAGTATAAAGAATTATCTGGTTCAATTTCAGCTATTTCAAGCAGATGGCTTTGGTATGATATCTACGTAGTTTTATAGTATTGAACTTTCCAAAACAGGAAAACAGAGTCTCCAGGGATTAGAGTTATCAAGTCAGTCATAATCCCTTTAATTATTTAACCAATAAAATGCTAAAGTGTTCAGTTTTTTTTTTTAAATTTAGCTTGCTTACTTTACTTCCCCAAAGGGCTGCCCTTTCCTAAGGGGACTTTTGCTACTTAATAGTCAACTAATAATTCAGAAAATAGTCAGGTGGGTCACACCTGTCTGAGAATGTTTTTAAAAATTGCCTGCTAAATGCCAGGATGTTGTGGCATACAATATTTTTGGTCCCTCATTCCAGGCACTTGATCTGTGACAAATTCATGATAGCCAATGATGACTGTGCCCTTTTGTCTTCCATTATTTTTTCCTTAGTTCATCTGATCAATCATTAATGTACCAAGCTTGAGCTTCATTAAAATTTGTGGGTCACTCTGTATGTTTGTTTGTATGTATGTTGGGGCTAACCATCAAACCAGGTGAATATGTGTGATTACAAGAGTTACAAAAAGTTACAAAAGTTTTGAAAAGTTACAAAAAGATTGCAAAATGAATTATAGATTATTTTCTTATTTGCCCCTCTGTTATCATAGCAGATGATCCACAAACCTGATTAAGCATAAGTCAATCAGCAAGAGCTTATTAAGCACTTACTACATACCAATGAAAGGTGATGCATTCAAAAACTCTGACAATCTGTCCCCCAAAAGCTAATGATCAGAAGCAATTCAATAGGTAGAGGTGTAGGTTAATTTATTCTGAGGCGGAAAAAATAATAAAATAATAAAATATTCCAAGGGGACCTTGGAGATCATCTAGACAAAATTCTACTTGGCTAATTAGGAAACTTGAGTCCCTAAGAGGGGAATAAAACAGACCAAGGGTACATGGGGTTCTAGTAGCCAAATGAGGTCTATGATCCAAGTCCCTTGAGTCTGAGGTCAATGCAGCCTCTATCACTCCTGTGAGAATCAAACTTGGCTCATTTATGGCTAGCTAGCAATATGGTCTCATCATGGCCACATTGATTACTTAAGTGACTACCTTTGTAAATAGAAACAGAAGCAGAAATATAATTAATGTACTGCCTCCCCCTGCTAAGATTTGTGCCATACATTCAGTTTTTGTTTGTTATCAGCAGCTCCAGGCATGAAATACCAAGTTGGTGATACACACCTTCCTGAGATGCCTCTCCCCATGACGCATTTGTAATAACTGTTGTTCAACTGTAGAGATATGGAAGAAAATTAGAAATGAGAAATGGGGGGAGGGGGAACATTTGGCAGACTAAATTCCAAGATTTTTTTCTACTTCATTTTTTATCTTAGGCCTAAAAGCATTTTTTTAGTAGCAAAAATATTGTAAACCATCTTTTTCACCCCAAAGCAGGTTTCAGGGTCCTCTGTTCTTTGTAGGGGTTTGTGATACCTTTCAGATTTCACTCATTTAACCATGAAACATTTTCAATCTTGGATCTATGAGTTTTTAAAGTTGTTCATCTTTTAAAATATTCTAGCTTTTTTCTTCCCCTCCTACAGCAATTAAAAGACAAAGCCTTAATGGATATGAATAAAACCTAGGGTGGTTTAGGGTTTAGAGACTCCGGGGGGCTTGTCTTGTCTGACTGTGGCAAAGTGGGTCAGATGCTACTATGGGAGTGTAAGAAGTCGCTTTTTATCCTTTTACATTTCTCCAGGGCTACTTTGTAGTAATTTCCAAAATTCAAGGTCTTTTTCTTGTCAATTGCGGCCCCCCTACCCTCACATAAATTTGCAAATCAGTTTTGAGAGGTGCTTTGGCTAAAAGTTTCACAGTCCTGTGGCCAAATTATTGATGAACCTCCTGGAGAATTATCTATGCTTGCCTTTGGTTGACAGAGAGACCATTAGATCTCCAGGTACCCAGGCTAACCTTCATGGCAGTATAAGAAATATTTCTGGGGGTTGGAGCCAAGATGGCAGAGTAGAAGGATGGACCTGTAAAAGTTCTCCTCCATAGCTCATAAAATACCTGTAAAATGACTCTAAACAAATTCTAGAGCAGCAGAAGCCACAAAATGACAGAGTGAAAGAGATTTACAGCCCAACGCAACCTGGAAGGCCAACAGGAAAGGTCTATTGCACCGTGCTCAGAGCAGAGTGCAGCCTGGGTGGCACAGTGTGGCAGGGCCAGGACCAGAGCAGACCTCAGGGGGTGGAATCCCCTGTGGCATCTGTGGTTCCCAGATTGCTCAGCTCATAAATGCCAAAGACAGCTTCAAAGGTCAGTGAGAAAGCTCTTTCACCTGGGTGAGAAGGGAGCGTGGTCTGGACCACCAGCAGCAGCCACTGCAGCATCCATTTTTGGAGCCCTCAACTTAAAAACTGTGGGGGAACTGAGCAACTGATTTGTATCTCAGGTCTGAGTGGCAGCACTGGGGTGAGGAGGAGTGCTAGCATGGTGGAGCTGGAGGCAGTTGTGTAGAGGGATTCTCATAGATCCTGGGCAGAAAAGTTTTTGGTTGCTCCCAGACCAGTTGGAGGAACTGAGAGCTTACAGATCCCTAGAGTATAACCTCCTCTTGACAAAGGAGTCAAAAGTCAAGTAACTGGTTTGGAAAATGCCCCCAAAATGGAAAAAAATAAGACTATAAAATAAGACTATAAAAATATTGGTGAACAGATATTTTCTTCGACCCTTTCGGATGAGGAAGAACAATGCATACCATTAGAAGAAGACATAAAAATCAAGGCTTCTGCATCCAAAACCTTCAAAATAAATATGCAGTGGTTTCAGGCCATGGAGGAACTCAAAAAGGATTTTGAAAATCAAATAAGAGAGGTGAAGGAAAAATTGGGAAGAACAATGAGAGCGATGCAAGAAAATCATGAAAAGCAAGTCAACAGCTTGCTAAAGGAGACCCCAAAAATGCACACCCTTAAAAATAGACTAACTCAATTGGCAAAAGAGGTCCAAAAAGCCAAGGAGGAGAAAAATGCTTTAAAAAGCAGAATTAGCCAGATGGAAAAGGAGGTTCAAAAGCTCACTGAAGAAAATAGTTCTTTAAAAATTAGAATGGAGCAGATGGAAGCTAATGACTTTATGAGGAACCAAGAAATGACAAAACAAAACCAAAAGAATGAAAAAAAAAATAGAAGACAATGTGAAATATCTCATGGAAAGAACAACTGACCTGGAAAATAGATGCAGCAGAGATAATTAAAAAATTATGGGACTTCTTGAAAGCCATAATCAAAACAAGAGCCTAGATATCATCTTTCATGAAATTATCAAGGAAAATTACCTTGATATTCTATAACCAGAGGGTAAAATAAATATTGAAAGAATCCACCAATCACCTCCTGATAAAGATCCAAAAAGAAAAACTCCTAGGTATATTGTAGCCAAATTCCAGAGTTTCCAGGTCAAGGAAAAAATATTGCAAGCAGCCAGAAAGAAACAATTCGAGTATTGTGGAAATACAATTAGAATAACACAAGATCTAGCAACTTTCACATTAAAGAATCAAAAGGTTTGGAATATGATATTCCAGAAGTCAAAGGAACTAGGATTAAAACCAAGAATCACCTACCCAGCAAAAGTGAGTATAATACTTCAGGGAAAAAATTGTTATTCAATGAAATAGAGGACTTTCAAGCATTCTTTTTTTTTTTTTGGTATTTTATAATTTATATTTATTTTTAATTTTCAACATTCATTTCCACAAAATTTTGAGTTTGAAATTTTCTACACATCTCTCCCCTCCCCTCACTTTATAACGCCTTACATTTTGATTACCCCTTACCTCAATGCACCCTGCCTTCTATTACACCCCTCCCTTCCCTTATCCCCATCTTCTCTTTTTTCTTGTAAGGCAAGATAGATTTCTATTACTCATTATCTGTATTTTTTATTTCCCAGTTGCATGCAAAAACAATTCTCAACATTCATTCCTAAAACTTTGAGTTCCAACTTCTCTCCATTCCTCCCTTCTCACCCATCCCCACTGAGAAGACAAGCAATTCAATACAGGCTATATGTGTGTAGTTTTGCAAAAGACTTCCATGAGTCATGTTGTGTAAGACTAACTATATTTCCCTCCATCCTATCCTGCCCCCCATTTATTCTATTCTCTCTTTTGACCTTGTCCTTCCTGAAAAGTGTTTACTTCTAATTACTCCCTCCTTCCATTTGCCCTCCCTTCTGTCATCCCCCTACCCCACTTGTCCCTTTCTCCCCTATTTTCCTGTAGTGTAAGAGATTTTCATACCAAATTGAGTGAGCATGTTATTCCCTCCTTAAGCCAAATGTGAAGAGACTAAGCTTCACTTTTTCCCTCTTACCTCTTCCCTTTCCTCCTCCATTGAAAAAAAACTTTTTCTTGCCTGTTTTATGAGAGATAATTTGCCCCATTCCATTTCTCTCTTTCTCCTCCCAATATATTCCTCTCTTGTACCTTAATTTTGTTTGTTTAGACATCATCCCTTCTTATTCAACTCACCCTGTAGTGTAAGGGATTTTCATATCAAATTGAGTGAGCATGTTATTCCCTCCTTAAGCCAAATGTGAAGAGACTAAGCTTCACTTTTTCCCTCTTACCTCTTCCCTTTCCTCCTCCATTGAAAAAAAACTTTTTCTTGCCTGTTTTATGAGAGATAATTTGCCCCATTCCATTTCTCTCTTTCTCCTCCCAATATATTCCTCTCTTGTACCTTAATTTTGTTTGTTTAGACATCATCCCTTCTTATTCAACTCACCCTGTAGTGTAAGGGATTTTCATATCAAATTGAGTGAGCATGTTATTCCCTCCTTAAGCCAAATGTGAAGAGACTAAGCTTCAGTTTTTCCCTCTCACCTCTTCCCTTTTCTCCTCCATATATATGTGTGTGTATGTATGTATGTATGTATGTATGTATGTATGTGTGTGTGTATAATTGCACCAATTACCCAAATACTGAGAAAACTCTCAAGAGCTACAAATATCTTTCTGTGTAGGAATGTAAATGTAAACAGTTCAACTTTAGAAAGTCCATTAGGATTTCTCTTTCCTGTTTACCTTTTCATGCTTCCCTTGATTCTTGTATTTGAAAGTCAAATTTTCTATTCATTTCTGGTCTTTTCATCAAGAATGCTTGAAAGTCCTCTATATCACTGAATGACCATTTTTTACCCTGAAGTATTATACTCAGTTTTGCTGGGTAGGTGATTCTTGGTTTTAATCCTAGTTCCTTTGACTTCTGGAATATCATATTCCAAGCCCTTCAGTCCCTTAATGTAGAAGCTGCTAGATCTTGTGTTATCCTGATTGTATTTCCACAATACTTGAATTGTTTCTTTCTAGCTGCTTGTTTTGTAATTTCTTGGTTTCTCATAAAATCATTAGCTACCATCTGCTCCATTCTAGTTTTTAAAGAACTATTTTCTTCAGTGAGCTTTTGAACTTCCTTTTCTATTTGGCTATTTCTGCTTTTTAAAGCATTCTTCTCCTTGACTTTTTGGACCTCTTTTGCCAATTGAGTTAGCCTATTTTTCAAGGTGTTATTTTCTTCAGCATTTTTGGGTCTCTTTAACAAGCTGTTGACTCACTTTTCATGATTTTCTTGCATCACTCTCATTTCTCTTCTCAATTTTTCCTCCACCTCTCTTACTTGATTTTCAAAATACTTTTTGAGCCCTTCCATGGCCTGAGGCCGTTGCATATTTATTTTGGAGGTTTTGGATGCTGAAGCCTTGACTTCCTCTCATGGTATTCATTGTTCTTCCTCATCTGAAAGGATGGCAGAAAATACCTGTTCATCAAGAAAGAAACCTTTTATTGTCTTATTTTCCCCCCTTTTTTGGGCATTTTCCCAGCCAATTACTTGACTTTTGAGTCCTTTGTCAAGAGGATGGTATACTATGGAGACCTATAAGTCCTCCTTTCCTCAAACACGGCACAATCAAGGGAGAGGAGTTTACTCCTCTCCTGGCCTGCATACTGGTCTAGGAACAACCAAAAACTTTTCTGCCCAGAATCTGTGAGGAGAATTCCCTCTCCACAACAGCCTCCATCTCCACCTTGTCAGCACTCCTCCTCACCCCAGGGCTATGCTCAGAGCTGAGATTCAGGTCAGCTTCTCAATTTGCCCTTTTAAGCAGAGGGCTCCAAATATGGATGCTGCTGTTACAGTGGCTGCTGCCTGCAGTCCAGACTGAGTTTCCTTCTCCTGGGTAAAGGAGCTTTCTCACTGACCTTTGAAGCTGTCTTTGGGAACTGCTCCTGCCAGTGGCTCCCTGAAGCCTGTTCCAGGTCCTGTCTCTGCCATGCTATGCTGTCCACACTTGGCTTTGCTCCATGCTCAGTGAGATAGAACTTTCCTGTCAGCCTTCCAGCCTGTCTTGGGCTGGAAATTTCTTTCACTCTGTCGATTTGTGGCTTCTGCTGCTCTAGAATTTGTTTAGAGTTGTGGTATTTTATGGGCTATGTGGGGAAACTTCTACAGGTCCATCTTTCTACTCCGCCATCTTGTCTTCCTCCCCCCCACACACACTTTCAAGCATTCTTGATGAAAAGATAGGGACTGAATAGAAAATTTGACTTTCAAACACAAGAGTCAAGAGAAGCATGAAAAGGTAAACAGGAAAGAGAAATCCTAAGGGACTTACTAAAGTTGAATTGTTTACATTCCTACATGGAAAGATAATATTTGTGACTCTGCAAACTTTTCTCAGTATTTGGGTAGTTGGAGGAATTATACACACACACACACAAACACATACACACACACATGCACACACACATATACACATATATACATACATATATACACACACATATACATATATGTATGTATGTGTGTATATGTGTGTATATATACATATACATATGTGTGTGTGTGTGTGTGTGTGTATATATATATATATATATATATATATATATATATATATATATATATATATATATATATGTAGAGGGCACCAGCTGAGTTGAATAGGAAGGGATGATATCTAAAAAAGTCAAATCAAAGTGTGAGAGAGAAATATATTGGGAGGAGAAAGGGAGAAATGGAATAGGGCAAACTATCTCTCATAAAACAGGCAAGAAAAAGTTTTTTTTTTCAATGGAGGAGGAAAGGGAAGAGGTAAGAGGGAAAAAGTGAAGGTTACTTTCATCACATGTGGCTTAAGGAGGGAATAACATACACACTCAATTTGGTATGCAAATTATCTTATGCTATGGAAAAGTAGGGGATAAAGGGATAAGTGGGGTAGGGAGATGATAGAAAGGAGGGCAAATGGGAGGAGGGAGTAATTAGAAGTAAACTCTCTTGGGGAAGAACAAGGTCAAAAGAGAGAATAGAAGAAATGGGGGGCAGGATAGGGTGGAGGGAAGTATAGTTAGTCTTACACAATATGAATATTATGGAAGTCTTTTGCAAAACTTCACATATATAGCCTATATTGAATTGCTTGACTTCTCAGTGGGGATGAATGAGAAGGGAAGAAGGGAGAGAAGTTGGAACTCAAAGTTTTAGGAATGAATGTGGAGAATTGTTTTTGCATGTAACTGGGAAATAAGAAATACAGGTTGGGCTATAGAAATCTATCTTGCCCTACAGGAAAAGAGAAAAGATGGGGATAAGGGAAGAGAGGGGTGTCACAGAAGGGAGGGCAGATTGAGGGAAGGGATAATCAGAATGCTCAGTGTTTTACGGTGGGGGAAGAGGAGAGATGGGGAGACAATTTGGAACTCAAAATTGCATGTAAATGAATGTTGAAAATTAAAAATAAATAAATAAACATTTAAAAAAATTTTATCCATCCCCAAAGAAAGAACTGATGGTGTCTGAGTACAGGTTGAAACATACTTTTTAAATAAATATTTCCTCCATTCTATTCACCAGTCACTCTGCCTTTTCGGAGATACAGTATTGCATGATGAATAGAGGGAGGTATTTGGAAATCACGATGATCTAGGCCACTAACTGAACTTCTCAGAAAGCAGCCCCAGAAAACGTTCACTTGCAGAGAACATAGCAACTTCCCTTCGAAGAGGAAGAGTCCTCACCCAGTTGTTCTCAATATGAGTACAGTTTCAGGTCCAGGACCTGTACATTTTCTATTTTGTGCCTGTCAATGCCTTAAGCCTTGGGGATACCATAACAAAATGATAATTATTCCTGTCCTCAAGGGGCTTACATTTTTGCAGGATTCTCTGATCAATAGCACTGTGAAACTGAGTTTATATTCTTAGGTGAGAAGAATGTTGATTTGGGATACATGTAAAAGCTAGAATTTTTTTAAAATGTGACTTAAAGTAGACCTCTGCTTGTCCTGTGATCTCATAATTTTCTTTTAGGATGGTTCCCACAGTCATGAATTCACTTTTCTTCATGTCCTGAATGTTGGAGAATTTAATGGATCGTATTGCCACTGTCTTATAAGGTGCAGTAGTCAACTCCTGGGGAGCAAAATGCCATAGTGTAACAGCACACAGACAAAAGGAACTCCATGTCCCAGCCAAGGGAGTTGTTCAGTACAACTTGTGGTAACTCAGTGGGTTCCAAGACCAGTCCTTTTTTATTTTACAGCTTAGGTCCAGTTTTGTGATATAGGGATGGGAATGGAGGGGTGAAAGGTAAGGAGAGAGAGCTGGATTCTGCCTCTGAAGAAAGAAAGCAGTGTAGAATGAAGACCCATATGGGTGATCCAAGCTCTGGAGAGTAGAAAAAGGATGCTCTGTTTAATGGACAAGAGGAAAGAGAATCCCTGTTTTGAGGCTACCCAGCTTTTCTGATGACTGAGGCAATTTAGGAGGACCATGGTCAGACTGGAATCAGGAGTCCATCAGGCTACACTAGTGACCCCAATCCAATTTCTCTGTCATTTGAAGTAGTGTAGGTTGGTATCACCTTTTGAGTAGAGGGTTTGGACACTGAGTGGAATGGAGTAAGAGAAAGAGGAGAATGTTTGGTCAGGTGGAGGAGATTCTTTTGGGGTTCAGCTTAGAATCATTGAAGCCTCTCTGAGCTCTGAAATTCCAAGATTCTGAGATTTGAGTCAATATTTTTGGTGATAGAACTTTTCTTAGCCCTTTCTCCATTCCTTCAGTATCCTTTCCTTTTTGAATGTTTCACACATTGATCCTTGATTATCTTTAAAACTCGTCACCTCTGGCAGAGTTTTTTGATATTTATCAAGTCAAGTCCAACCCCTCTTTGCATTGTTGCCTTGCCAATTCTTTTCAGGAAATATTTATTCAAACTATTCTGGAGCTCCCTTATCAGGTACTGGAGATACAAAAATATAAAGAAATAGTCCCTGCCCTCAAACAGCTTACATTGTACTTGGGGAAACATGCTCCCAGATCAGTCGTGTTGGGGGTCAGCGGTGACTTGCCCTTTGGGTCATCATTAAGGTCCCTTGGAGAAAGTTGACAAAAAGATTAAAGACAGCCAGGTGGCCAGGTGCTGAAGCATTAGAGGACACACTGTGGATCTCCCTGCCATTGGCAAAGCTGTGGGGATCAATTTTACCAGGGTCAACCCATGTGTTCTGTTGACATCTAGATGGCATCTCTCCTGGGGAGTGACCATTGGCTTTTCTGGCTCATTGTGCTTCATTGCTTTTACCATTTTGTGAGGTGGATGATATGGCTCACACCTTTATCCTTCATTCTGTTTTATCACAGACGAGAGGCCACAAAAAAGACAAAGAAAACCCATCTGAACACATTGTGTTCCTACAGCTGTGATCTGAGGAAACTTGTAGGTCCTCTAGACTTTTGAGTAAAAGCAGAGCAGTGCCATTGGCCATCATGTGTACATGTGGATGGTCAATCTGACCTTCTCTCCACAGTGATAACCCAGGAACAGGAGCCTGCAAGTTAAGGGAGGATTTCTTTGCTCCCTCAGTTTTGGAGAAACAGCAACAAACTGAAAAGTCACCCAACTCCTTCTTCCCTTTCCTGTATCGACAAGCCGCCTGAGAGAGAAGGGAATAACAAGGTCGTGCCTTGCTGATGTCTGTGTGCAAACGAGAGTTTATCACGTCCGGTAGCAGCGAGCAAATACACACAATTACTTGCAAATTTCTCCAGTGTTTGGACTTATAAATCTCTGCCTAAACCTCGCCAACTGGGAGTTGGGCTAGCCTTCCTGCAGCCGGGGAGCTGGGCCTTTGTTCTCTGCTCAGCTCAGCTCAGCCTGGAATAATTCAGAAACACATTAGATAGATCGCTGGTCCCCAAAGGCATCATGGAATAACCTTCACTCCCTGCCGTAGGGAAATAAGCCCAATCAGAGTTCGGGCAGATTTCTCGATTACACAAAGGCCTAACTGTGCACAAATTGAACTTCACAATTTGTAAGGAGCCCACCTTAGAATGTCTTGCAGATGCATAGCTGGTTTCTAAAATCAGAACAGCAGAGCCATCCATGTCAGAATGTCGCCGGGGTTTTCCCAGAGCTCAGCAATTAGCATCCGCGAAAAATGAAGTTGAAAGTTGCCTTGCTCTGCAGCTTCAGTTGGGGAGAACCACTGAGGGGAGGCGGGCAGTGTCGAACACGGTCCCAAATCCCCCTTTATTCGCTTTGGGTCTGACTCGGGCCAGCTGGCACTTGTCCAGAATGCTTCTGTAGTGTCAGTGTTTGTTTCTGTAAATTTCATACTGAGTGCCCAAAGGGAGGAGAAGTCGTCCCCCTTGATGTGGTCGTGACTTTGCGTGCTCTTCAGTCAGATTGTTTCATACATCAGGTGCTGGCTTGGTTGTAGCGTCTGGTGTAGGCATCTAGCATGCATTCAGGCTGATGTCTTTGGGAGATTTCTTGTAGTTCTCTAGTGATTGAAAACAACACTCATGCCAAGCCCAGGGGGAAAAATGCCATATTTTGATGAATGGTTGTATTAGGTGGCAGGGCTGGGGACACTGGGACCTTGGGCCACGTTTTACTTGCAGTTATTCTGAACCTGAAGCTTCTGTTGCCAGAAATCTCCCCTTCTGACACTGGGCTTAGAAGTGAGTCACCTCTAGGACAGCTTGCCTTTTATGTACAGAATGTGTCTTTTTTTTCCTCCTGAATCTGAGAATCACGTCTATGCTTAGGCCTGAGCTAGTGACCTCACTCCCCAGCTAATTAGCCAGATCTTCCTCCGAAGCTTAGCTAACCACACAAGGATGCTATTATTCTCGGCTCAAGACACTGGAGAATTTCGGATTCTGTTTTCATGAAAAGAAATGACAGCCCCCATGCCAAGACCTCTCTGGTCACACTCCCACTTTGATGTGCCTGGAAATCAATTGAAGCAATCATGGGGAGTTTGGACTTGATTTAAAACCTGTTTTTCTTTGTCTTTTTCTTCTTTTTAATCTCGAGGCCCCCGTTTAAGGAAAAAGGGGAGACTTTCTAGAGTTGGCTCCTGTGGCTGTCTCATGAATTCCCCCAAAGGAGTCCCTCTCATGGAGCTGTGCTCTGGTGACAGAAATAGCAGCTCTGTCCTGCTATTGTAATTACAAAATACTGAGTGGCCCACTGGGGGACCCAGGAACCATCCAGATTTCTTTAGTGGCTATTGTGCAGTGTCAGTGACCTCAGAAGCCGAGGCTGAATGCCCACACTGAGGACTTAGTTACTCTTAACAGAAACACAGGGACTGGAAAAGTTTTTTATGACCACAGACACTATGGCCTCCTACTAGGGAGGGAAGCAAGGCTAACTTGCAGCTAGGAAAAATCAAAGGATGCATATAAAAAGACAAGATCAGCATGGAACATCCCTCATTAAGACCATTAAACATTAAATGGAGCAAGAGTATTTTTAAAATAGCATGTAGTGTTTTAAACTAAAAGGAGGAGGAGGAGAAGAAGAAGGAGGAGGAGGAGAAGGAGAAGAAGGAGGAGGAGGAGGAGAAGGAGAAGAAGGAGGAGGAGGAGAAGAAGGAGAAGAAGAAGACAGCTCAACTAAAGGAGAATTCATTTTATCCTTTACTATTTTATATGTGACTGAAATTTCTCCCAGTTCTCACCTGTCAGGTATTTGTGAGTCATTTTTTCCCCCAAACTGCATATATTCAAGTTGAAGGACTAGAGGTTTCTCTTCGATGTCAGCGTTGACATACATCTAAGCACAGAGTCCTCCTCTTGTCAAGAGATACAGTGACTATGGGGAAAACAGTGGCCACTAGGAGAGACTGCAGCTGTCGGGAAGACAGGACCCATAGGAGAACAGCTGCCTTCAAACCAGAGAACGTCCAGGCATCCACAGAACCATGTGAGCAGGGAAGTCCTGGCTTGCTTTTCCTTTAAAATGGCATTTAAATGTGCACCAGATACACATTCATCACTTTAATCTAAACTCTACTGTAAATTAGCGTGTCTAGCCTCTGAGATCATACACTTTCACCCAAGTGTGCTAATGTGACTTGGCAGCTCCCAGCATCATGCCAGCATCATTTGCTCCATTCGACAGCAAGAGCAGAATCCTGCAAGGCAAAACTGTTTGCAGTGATGAATTGTACTTCTTGAAAGCTGGAGTTTTCCAGTTGTGGGGCTCCATACCTCCTCTGTGGATGCAAGGCTGCCCCCAGAACAGCCCTGAATGGTGGCTACCGAAAGAATTGAAGGCTCCATATGCTGAGATAAGCCAGGTGTCTGAGACTAAGAGGATGAGGACTCAGTGAGCATCTGAAGCGACTGGGACATCAGGCATGAGGTGGATGTCAGTGCAGTGATATCTGCTAGTATCAGGTGGTGCAGCAGATAGTGTTGGGCATGGAGTCAAGGAGATCTTAGTTGAAATCCTGCTTCAGGCATCTTTTTAGCAATGTTGCCCTGGGTGAGTCACTTATCCTATTTCAGTCTCAATTTCTTCATCTATAAAATGGGGATAATAATACTATTTACCTTAAAGTATTCTTATAAGGATCTAATGAGACAGATCATATGTACAAAGTACTTTGCAAACCCCAAAGCTCTATACAATACTAATTGTCATTAAAAGTAATCACTTATTTTTATTAAAGCTTTGCTGTCAGGTGAATGACTGTGAAATAAAAGGTTTTTATTCATCTAGAGTTGAGATGAAAACCTTGATTACACAATTTTAAAATGTGTTCATGGGATCAAAAATCTATCTTGTCTTCCTCTCCTCCCCTCCCCTCTCCTCCCTTCCTTTCCCCTCCTCTCTCTTTCTCTCCCTTCCTCTTCTCTCTTTTCCTTTCCTTTCCCCTGCACCTTCCCTTTCCCTTTCTTTTTCCTTCCTTCCTTCTTTTCTTTCCAATTCTTCACCACAGCAAAAAGTGATGCTCTAAATATTCTTGTATATGTTGATCCTCTCCCTCTTGCCTTGACCCAGAGTTACGTGGCAAAGTACTGGCATCATTAAGAGAGCATGTATGGGCTAGAGACTTTGAGGGCATCATTCCCAGTTGTTTTCTGGAATGGCCAAGTCAATTCATGCTCCACCATCAATGTCTGGAAAGTCAAACATATCTACTGTCTCCTCTGTTTTAGAACTGAAAACATATTTCCACAGGAGAAAATGGAGAACACCTAAGAATGTTAGTAGTTTTGATGAGCAGTGGAATTAGGTGACTTTTGGACCATTACACCCTGGGCCTTGGGAGCTCTAGTTGCAGGTTAATCCTGCTTCATTTTTATTGTTGTCCATTTAAAATTTTAATTAATTTTTTTATTCGTTTATTTATTTATTTTTGCAGCAGCTGTATCTGAAGGGTTAGGACTCTTCCTTAAAGCTGGGTTGAATCTGTTTCTCCTTCTGGCTTTCAAGTTTCCCTTCTTTACTTGGACTATTAGTAAAGGATTGTAAGGATGTGGAACTTTTCCTCAGGGAAGGGGTAGGAGAATGGAATATGTGTTTCTTTCTAGCCACTATATGTCAGACACTATGCCAAACACTTTACAAAGATCATCTCATTTTCTCCTTACAACAGTCCTATTGTTGACTCTCTCAGGCATCTTTGGGATGTGGTGTTGGGACAGTGCAGAAGTGGTGATCACCTTAAGGAACTGGTGTTGGTGATTGAAGAAAATCTTTTATAGACAAGAAGAAAAAGCTAGTATTCACAGCCTTCCTTTACTGCTGGATTTCCAGTGCCTTGGAGATTTTTGCCCTGGAGAAGCATAGCTCCAGGGTAGGGAGCAAACTAGCTTTCTTTATCAGCAGGAACTTCTTTATTTGCTCTTGGGTTGATTCTGAAAGAATTATCCCTGTTCTACTGTGCAGGTTTCTCTAGGCCAGGCCCACTTCGCACCTGCTACTTTTTGCTTATTTCATCTCACCATTGCCTCCGGAGAGTTTTCTATAAAATGCTGACGCATTGTTGGGCTTGGAACTGTCACTGTCTCCACTTCTAATTTAGGGGCCTCAAAATAACAGCATATTATCATCTGATTCATTGAATCTGTCCATGAAATACACCTCCTGGGCAGTGTTGACTTGTAATCAGCGAAAACATTAATTATATCTTCATCGTCAGCATGGCGCCCATTATACAGATGAACGGAATGGAGAGAAGGGACTATATTGTCTCTGGAAAATTAAAAAGGCCTTTTAATGAGCCCAAGATTCTGCCCGAAACAAGCAGACCCATGCTTTTCATACTATATGCTTTGGTGTTATTGTGGGCTAGGAGTCAAGGAATAATGCAGTTTCTGAAGAAATGAAATTGGGGATCACTGAGAGGGAAATGGTGAACTCATAGTGGGCATGAACTGGTTCAAGCAAAGACTTATCCAGACATAATGGGATAAAAGGATAAAGGTCTTCAAAGACCCAAGTCACTGGAGATGGGGGGGAAGATAGCTAGTCATTGAGTTGGAGTAAGAGATATCCTATCTGTTCTGACAGTGCTCTTGATATATCAAGAGAAGGTAAAGAAAGTCTCTGGCATGTTGAATGACAAATGTATATGAAGTCATAGACAAGAGTTGTGGGGTGAGGTTGGGATTGCCATTCCTGGAGGACAAGCTCCCAATGAAGAGATTGAAGAACAATTGGGCTACTGGAGTGTTGAGGTGTGTGAACTATCGCCCTCATTATTTCTGTATTCCTTTGGCATATTAAGTCCTTCAAAGTATTTGCTTCTAAACAACCTTCTGAGGCAGGTACCATGTTGTGCATGAGTGGGCTTCCATCTTATGGTCTTTGAGCTTTTCTGTAATGGATAGGGCCAGCGTTTAAAGTGACTGTCACACAGAAGATGGATTAGTTCTGTCCCAGGGGACGGAACAAGGACCAAGGAAGGGAGAGAGAATAAGCCTTTATAGAGACCCTACTGGGTACCAGACACTCTACCCAGCACTTTACAAATGTGATCTCATTTTATAGGCAGTTAGTGAATCAACTGGTGACACAGGAAATGGAGAACTGGGTCTGGAGTCAGGAAGAGCAGAGCTCAAATCAGGCCTCAGGAACATCCTAGCTGTGTGACTACAGGCAAGCCATTTTATTTCTGTCTGACTCCATTTCCACAGTGAAAAATAGGGCTAAAAAGAGCACCTCCCTCTCAGGGTTGTTTGGAGAATCAAACATGATGCTATTTTTAAAGTGCTTTGCACAGTGCCTAGCATACAGTAAGTGTCTAATAAATGCTTGTCTTCTTCCCCTATTGATATTGATTTTGATCCCTCCCACCATGGGTTGTTTTTTTTTTTTTAATTAAGAGTCCCACTTCTTTTCGGGGTCACTTAAGCGTTGGTTGAGACAATTCTCATCGCTCCCTGGGTATATTGTTATTTCCAGGTGGCAGCCAGTTCCTTCCTCCTGGGGCTCTTTCCATTCCTTTAAAGCTGCCTGCAGGGTAGATTTCTGAGACCACAGGGCATTTGGAGTCTATTTGCAGCTCTGTAGCCTCTCCAGAGAAGATCAGTGTGATGAGCTTCTCTAGTTTATGCTCTATCATTTTCCAGACCCAGGCTAGCCCTCTTTCCTCCTCCTGGTTTAACTAGAGTTCAGTCCATTATTCCTTGACAGACTGCTCGTGTCGTGTGGTGGATAGAGTGATGGCCTTAGAGTTAGTCTAAGCTGGGTCCAGATCCTGCCTCTGACATATAGTAACCATGTGATCCTTGGTATATCATTCAAACTCTCACTGTCCCAGGAAACTCTCAAAGACTAGAAGCTGGTAAAGTTATCTGGCTTCATCAAGAGAGGTAGGTTCCTCACTGGGGTCTCCCTGGACCAGTGAAATCCTAGCTCTAAACCACATCACACACATGTGGGCATATGTGTCTAATGACTGACATCATGGCGCTTTCAAGGTGGAAAAACGCTTTATATATCATTATTATTGGTTACCATCCTGTGATAACATGTACTGGTGTGCGTATACACAAACACCCAGATGAACTCTGGGCTGCCTGTCTGTTTTCATAGCATTACCTGAGCTCTGTGTGCTTTTCATCCATTTTGCTTTCTCTGTATTGAGGATTAAATCATTCTCTCTTTTATTGAGAAGCTTTATTATAAACCTGCGTAATGAGATCTTGGCATCCTTTTTAGAACACAAAAAATCAGAGAATATCTGCATTGCTAGTGGGGCTCCTGGGCCCATCAAAAGAGGGTAAATTAAGTCTCTGCTAAAGTGATCCCATGTCTTTTTCTTGAGAATCATCCTTTTCCAACGGCAGGCCTTGTGAACTTTGTTTTCCACTTGCTCAGGTCAAGGCGTCATTGAGAGGGTTGGACCTGAGAGGTAAAACAGTAAGCAGGGCAGAGACAGCTTTCCTTCTCTGAGAGACAGTCTCACTTGACTCAAGGGCAGGCTTCAGCTCACCAGCCCTGCTGTTTTTCCCAGCAAAAGATATTTGGAAACATCTGGATAATTGGCCTCTTTTTTTTTTGATTTTGATTTTTTGCTTTTTCATCTGAGTGTTTGGCAACATGTTGACACAACCTGTTTACAATTACTCTTAGGGCTTGTGAACCTCCACGCCTGTGTGCTGTGCAGCTCCAGTGTGTTGGGGTTATAAATACTACAAGTCCATTTCCCAAACACTGACACCTACAGTTGTTTGGGATTCCTGAGCTCATTCTTGCAGGATGAATGAATGCCTCCTTTTCTTTTTCTTTGGTGTGCAGATGAGAAAACTAACAAAATGTATTTAAAAAAAATAAGAATCCAGTTCTCTGTGGACTGTTTGCTATGAAAAAAAAAAATCCGTGCAAATCTAGCACCAGACAGTTGGTAGCATAGAGCTGGGCTTATTGCTAAATGCCACCAGTGAGGTTACTCTGCCCTCTACACTTTTGCCACTTCTCCTGGGGAGCTCTCCAAAGCAGTTCTCCACCCTCTCAGTCCTGGCTTTCTTTCCCCCTGGAGTTCGGAGGAAATAAATCCTCCACACCCACCCATTCACCCAAACCTTGGCGGGGCTCCAGCCTCCCTCTATTTTTTCTCATCTTCCAGGCCTGCGCCGCCTGAGGCTCCTCTTCCCCCTTTCTTCCCTGGTCCAGCCTCCCCAGCCCTTCCCTTCCCTTCCCCCTGGGTGGTAACCTTGTCCAAGCTCCACCATGGGCAGTGACAAGTGGGGGGATCTGAAGGGCTTTGCTTCCATGTTTTCATTAGAGCCTAGACTGCTCTTCCGTGACCACTTTCTCAGCTTTAAAGCCTCAGCCTCCTGGGTTCCTACACTGGATGGGCGTGCACATGTTTACTGCTTGGCTGCTGTTTCTCATCTCACTTAGACTGCTGTCCTTGTGTGTGATTTAAACCAAAAGTAAGAAAGGAAGAGAGGGAAGGAGGGAAGGAAGGAAGGAAGGAAGGAAGGAAGGAAGGAAGGAAGGAAGGAAGGAAGGAAGGAAGGAAGGAAGGAAGAAGGAAGGATAAGAAAAAGAGAGAAGGAAAAGAAAATAAAGCTCTTGGCTGGCCTTAATTATTGTTTCAAAAAGATGCCCACTCCCTGTGGGGTGGGGGCTGAGAGAATGAGAAAGAAAAAGAGACAGAGGAGAAACAGTCCAAACCCTTCAAACTTTAGCTGAGCCAGAAGTTACTGGAGACTTCCAGAAGCCAAACCTTTGCCCATCCCTCTGTCTCAGCTTGTTTGTCTGCAATAAATGCTTGCTTTGGCTGAAGTGCTCTTGCATCCCAACCCTTGAAGTGGAATAGGGTTGAGTGGCATGTCTGTTTGCTGGAATCCAGGCAGCTCATTGTGAAGTTGGTGCTAAAAAATCCCTGGTCCTGAAGAGCCCATGAACAACCTGCCAGGAAGGACTGGGCACTTGCTTTGTTGATGCGATCACAGGTAGAGCTGGGATCTGAGGGGCCCCCATTACTCAGTGCTGGGAAGGACCTTTGGAGGTCAGGTAATCCAATTCCTTCATTTCATAGACTTTAGAAAGTCTAGTGAGGTCATGCCACCACCTGAGGCCCCACAGCTATAGGGTGCCAAGAGAAACTGCCCCAATGTTGGCCAGGTTAGGAATACTTTGCCCACTAGCATCTCACACATCTCTCATACCCCTTCTAAGTGCTTGACTTCAAACCTCTACATAAAATAGAAACTTGAGAGAGAAACCTTCATGAACCAACATACCAACTCCAAGCTTAGACATTTACAGAAAAACAGTCTGCTTCACTTTTCTTATGGGTTTCTGGATTCCAGTTGGTGGTTCATCTAGGGAAGGGAGCACAGTAAAGTCAGCAGACCTGACCCAACTGTGATCATCATGTGATGTCAGGCCCAAGTGACTTTAGTGGCCTTTCATCCAACCAGCTCCTGAAAAGGAAGCCCCTCTTCAAGCACCCCAAGCCTTGGTTCACATCCATCCCTTTGTACCAGAACTGAGAAGAACCACAAAGAAGCCTCCTGTCCTCAGGCGGTAGATAAGGATGCAGTATTTAACCTCCAGAGATTGAGTGCCATGCCCAGAATCCCTCAGTGCACATGAGAGCAGGATTGGAACGTGGGTGTCTTGCCTCAGTGATGGTGCTCTTTCTTCTGTTGAGCTGCTGGGTTTCTCTCCAGGATGCATTCATTTTTCTCCTGCCCTCTTACTGTTCACTGACTTCCACACAAAAGAAGATAAGTTGCTCGTTCCACCCAAAACTTGAGGAGATATAGGATATAGTATCACCCCCACCACACACACACACACACACACACACACACACATATGCATCAGACTGTTACACAGAAAGGTGAGTAAATCCTTGGTCACAGAACGAAGCTGCTGTCAGGAGGTGTCAGGATGCTCAGGAACTTGTCAGCTATGGCTCCAGCCACAGGTTCTGGGACAGCTGGCAGAAGCCTTAACTAACTGTACAATGACTGCTGAGTCGCACCAAGTTCTGCTGGGTCAAGGGTAAGCCAGCCTCCCAATTATTCTTTCAACCTCAGAAGAACCCAGTCCTTTCCTCTCAGAACTGCTGCTCCCAGGTGACAAGGCACCTGTCTGGGACCTGAGGCATTCCACCTGAGGCCCTGCTCCAAGACTCCTGCTTTGGATTTGATTGAGATAGGCCATGCAGGACCTCTCTGCCCTAGCTAGGCACTGGGCTTAGGATTCCAGGGAACTCTAGGTTGATTACCTCCTTCTTTAGACTGGTGTTTTCCTCTAAAGTGGTGGCACACTATTGAAGTAAAATGTGTGAGTCTATGGATGAAATGCACTGAACAGATGCAAAAAAAAGGTAGGTGATGATGATGGATTTAAGTAAAAAGGAGGCTTATTGTATCCCCCAAGCTTGGAAGTCCCCACCCCCACCCCCGCCAACTACTGCTACCCACCTGCCTACTGCTCATTGCCAACAGCCCCCATGTGCAAAAGCAGGAAAGAGGCCATGGGTGAAGAGGCTGAGGAGGGGATCACCATTTGCTGAAAGGATGATGGAAGTTGATTGGTGGGAATTGCCTGAGCTCTTGGGGGGACACAGGGAGGCAACATGTCTTAAAGCACTCTGGGAGTGGCAACTCTTAGCACTATTATCATCTTCATTATTGCTTTAATTCCCCTCTGGTGCTGCTGAGAACCCTCATTTGTTCCAGGTTTCTTCAGTGCCCTGGGGTTCACTGAAATTAGTGAAGTGGCTGGGCTCCCTGCCTAACCATGTATGGAAGGCACTATGTATGCTGGACCAGATAGGACTAAGTTCCTTACTCAGCTATAGCCAAGGCAGACTACCAAGAAGGGAAACTGGGAAACACTGTGGTTGGAAAAGGTATAATTAAATTTTCACCCATTTTCACAATGTATTCATTTCAAGGCAATGAGCTTACAGAGAAATCTATTTCTAAAGGATTTACAAACAAGCCTATCACCCACATTTATAAGTCATTCAACTGGCATTGCCCCTCCCAGCTAGATAACAACATCTCTAAGACAGGGGTGGTCAAGGTCAGCTGGCCTCCCCATCTCCTTTCTACCCCCTCCCTAGTCATTTCTGCTCATTGGTTGAGTTTGGGGACTGTGAGACACTGAGGCCGACTGCTCTATGTTATATGTGTTGGGACTCTTGAATTGTAATTGTCCAAGGTGAGGTCACTGTCTATGGGAGGGGGGCTGGGACAGATGGGCTTTAGTGCTCTGCTGAACCTCATGGCCCCTTGAACAGAAGGCAGGTTAAGAGTAGTTATAAAAGCCAAATGAAAGAGTTTGTGTTTTAATGTAGAGGCAATAGGAGCCATTGACACTTCTTGTGGAAGGGAAATGCTATGACCCAGAGAGAGGAGGGTTCCCGTCAAAGCCCTAACAGTGAGATGCATAAATAGGACTCAGGATTCTCAACTCTTTCCCACAGCCCCAGCTTCCTTTTAGAATGCTATTGGGGATTTGAAGTTTGAGGAAGTTTGAAGTTAGCTGTTCTGTCATTCCACAAAATAATATCAATGCTGATCAAACCTTTCCTTCTGGTGTGGAGAGGAAAGCAGTGACAGGAGCAGATGTGTGCTTGGGGCGGGGGGGGGAGGGGGGGGTCTCTGAATTGCCTTTCCAAGCCCAAGACCTGCTGCTGCCTTATCTGTATGCCTCCTTCCCTCCCTTTTTGTCATTTATCCTTTCCCTTTACCCTTCTCTCTTCCCTCCCCAATCCTTGTCATATGATCGGAGTCAGGCTGTAAATCAAGACACAATTCGGGGAAACTACAGGGTAAAACTGACCACAGCTTTTATTAAATAACCACTTGGCCGGCCCCAGCTGCAGCTGCCAGACCTAAGCCTCCCCATCCCCTCCTGGGTCCTCAGACTGGCCCAGGGCTCACTCCAGAGGGAGGAAAACCATATCTCCTACATACCACCCCCATTTGGTGGCCAGGACCAGGCTGGGGAAAGCCCCTGTGAGTCACCCCATTCCCAGACTAGAGTACTTCTCCTTGGCAGAGTGGGTGCCTTTGCTTGTTGATCTGGTTTCTTTCTCTTACCCCTCCAGCTGTACTGACCATGGATGGATGGTATGTGTAGGGTAATCATCAATCATCCAGCATTGAGCTAGGCCTGATGGGAAAGAAGGGAAAATTCCATGTGGTGGAATTATGGGAGAGAGGCCCTCAGGAGTGTCCATTTCAGCCTCCCTCTTCCCTCTGGATCTGGCCTCATGCCCCCCATATACTCAGCTCCAGCCACCTGGGCAACTTGGGGTCATAGTGCTAGAGTCCACCTCTCCCCTCCAACTCCCTCTGGTCTTGGTTGGGGTCTTAGGAAAAAGTCTCTCAGTCTCTAAGCTTCAAGAAAAAAGGGGAGGGGGCCCCAACTTAAAATAGCATCTTGTGTTTATAGACTTATTTTGTTAGGACTTAATTAGACCCTGTATCACAATAAAGGCTTACATTCATCTTTCATATACTTTTAATTAGGGGTTTTCCTCTTTTGGGAGGGATGTACATCCTGAGTCCTCAGAAGCCCTAAACAGCTTCACATACAGTGTCCAGCACCTACACCAAAGGGGAATTTTGAGGTCTAGAAGTGCCCAGATCCCTCCTAAACTTTCTCTGAGGACACTATTTCGAAAGCCCCTTTCACACAGTAGGGAATAGTGAATGTAGGAGGATTCAAAGAGCAGTTACTGTGAGCATCCTTCTTAGACAGCAAATGTGAACTTTAAATTATGACTTTGTGTCCTGGATCAAAAGGAGACTGAATGGGAGGGAGGCTTGTGTATTGAGGGCAAGGCTGGGGATGGGGACTGGTAAGTGATGTTCTCCAAGTCCTACTTTAGACAGGAGTGTGGGAACTGAGCAATGGCATTGGTTTCATGGCCAACAGGGGTGAGAGGGCAGAGACGTGCAGCCAGGTGCTGTGCCTGGTGGCTGTGGAAATTAGTGCCCCCTTGTCCTGCTGCCTGACAAATGTCTTTAGGTGGCAGTGGCCTGGGGCTCCCTCATCAAAGGTCACCCTAGACAGACTGGTAAGCATGGCTCTGGATCCCTCTGCATTTTCTCCCTCCCCCAAGTTTCATTGGCCAAGTGGTAAGCTCAATTCCAGACTGTCTTGGTTTAGGAGACTTCTAGACCACAGTTCCACATACACAAAATCCTATCCAGGGTCCTTGCTTGGTTCCCAGAGAGGGCGCTTGTCCGCTTCGACTCAGCCTATTATGGGGAGAATGAAGGCCTTGGGGTCAAGAGAGTCTAGGTTTCAAATCCTGTTCCTGACACTTGATATCTGACTGATCCTGGGCAAGTCTTTTCAATTCTAAGCCTCAGTTTCCTCACCTGTAAAATGGTACCCATAATACTCTTTGGCTCTTCCTCAAAGGGTCTGCATCCTGAAGTCTCTTTCATCTCTCTATTCCTTACCTCCTTTTTTTCACAGCTTCTCTAGTGCCTGGCCCATGTCACTCTACAGCCACAGTGAATGGGTCCCTTGTTCACAGGAAGGCTATCAGTGAGAATAAGTGGTTTCCTGCTCTTCACCACGGACCATCCCACACAGCCTGGCTTCAGCAGCTGTGGCCGGGCCTTTTCAGAGCAGGGAGCCCCTCCCAACAGGGCCTGGGGGTAGGAGAACAACTGAGCCCCATAGTCATCCCTGGCTCACAGCCCATGGAGCCTCCCTCCAGGGTTATATATACTTAGCCTCTGCTTACAAGTGACGGTGTGCAGTACATATGAAAAGGGGCTTCTGGAGGGGGTGGAGCCCATGAATGAGGCTGCTGCTGCTGCCCCCAGGCAGAGACAAGCATGTGGGGGGTGCTGTTTGCACAGGGCAGAAGTTCCCCTGCCCCTTTCTGTTCTGCTCAAGTGTGAGGATCCCAGGGCAAAGTTGTTAGCCTTTCTAATGAAGTGAACTGTTGTTTGAAATTGGTAGTCAGAGGTATTTAAACTAGGGCTAAAGTAAACTTTGCAGTCCTCCAAATAAACCATGCAGATCTGCTTTGTGAGGGAAGCAAAGCAATCTGGCTGCAGCTTACCTCTGGGAGGAGGATGCATAGACAAACAAACAGAGCAGTGATGCTAGAGGGTTGATATTGGATTGAGGTCGCTATCAGGCTACTCCACATTTCCCCCTGTGCTGGGTCTCAGGTACCTGAGCATGGGGAGGCAGAGGATGGTGGGGAGAAACCAGTCCTGCCCTGGCAGCAGCAGAAAGTTGGGTGGGGGTGGGGGAGGGAATTTCAACTTCCCAGCTTGGTACAGACCTGCTTCAAACCAGTATGGAGAGGGGACAGGTAGGGTCTTGGTTTGGGATTCTAATTCTCATTTCAGTAATGAACTGAGACAAAGATGTGGCAACTGGAGGTGTAGGGGCCAGGGTTTGACCCTTATGGTAACAGAATGAGTCTGCTGGGTTTGAGGAAAATGTACTAATTGCCTACATCTATATATTTTTCTCAGAAGAAAGCCTGGCTGGGTAGGTGTATTTTAAGGGTTAGGACTGTGTGGGAGGAAAGAAGGTTTATAATGGGAAAAAAAAACCCAAACATGGTGGAGAAGTCATCAGATCCTTCATTTAGAGCTAAAAGGGACTCTCAACATTGCATGCCATAGCCCTCATGTTACAGATGATCAAACAGTAACAGATTTCAGTCAGGGGACCAGGGCTTGAACCTCCCTCCATCACTTACTGCCTGTATGACCTTGGGCAAATATCTGGACCTTGCTGGGTTTCAGTTTCCCAAGCTGGAAGGGACTTGGTTGGGAAGGATCTTTTTGTTCAGTCACTTCAGTTGTGTCTGACTCTTTATGATCCCACTTTTTTTTGGCAGAGATACTATAGTAGTTTGTCATTTCCTTCTCCAGCTCATTTTATAGATGAGGAAACTGAGGCAAACAGGGTGAAGTGGCTTGCCTAGGGTCACACCTAAATGATTCTCATATCCACGGTCTACCCTCTGTCCCATACTGCCCTTTATGTGTACCTTTCTCTGCCTTTTCCTCTAGTGTTCTTTTCAACCCCTAGCCCCCTGTCTTCCACCTTACCTCCCTTAGACACAGAGGCCCCGTGGACGAAGATCACTTGCCTAACATCACAGATTGAGTTGGTGATGGATTTCCTATGAGCTCCATCACTGAGTTCAGAGTTGGATCTTGTAGGTCAACAAATTACAATGGGAGACAACTGACCTTCCCTCCCACCTGCAGCCTGGGAGAAGCTGAGAAAATCGATCAAACAAAGCTGACTTAAAACTTGTAACCCCTCACACCTGAAAAATGTTTCTGATGATGTTTCCCCCTTGAGGAGAATGCTCCACATCTGCAGTTCATTTTCCCAGATAAATCTCCATTTATCAAAGAGGAGCGAGCCAGAGGAAAATCTGCCTATGTAGGATTGGCTGTGTTCTCTCATGGACTCACACAAATAGGTCTTTTCCAGCATCAAATTCACTTTCTACATATTTTGAATCTTACAAGCACTTATTAAACATGGAATGTGTGCCAAGTCCTGTGCTAAATACAGGATTACTAAGAAAGACAAAACTAGCCCCTGTCCTCATGGAGTTTATATTCTATAATCAGTGCTGATGGAGCCACATTGATTGGTGATAAGGACATGATTCTAGAGAGATACACTGAACACTTCCATGGTGTTCTCAACAGACCATCAACAATCAATGCTGAGGCCATTGACCATTTACCTCAGGTTGAAGTCAATTCCTCCTTAGCTGAACTTCCAACTGAAGAAAAGGTTTTGAGGGCCATTAGGCTCCTTTCATGTGGCAAAGCACCTGGTGCTGATTCTATTCCAGCTGAGATTTACAAGGTAGGGGGACCATTGCTCATACAAAAGCTGACTGAAATTTTCCAGGTTATATGGTAAGAGGAGGTTATCCCCCAGGAGTTCAAGGATGCCTCCATTGTCCATCTCTATAAAGGAAAATGGAATAGATTGTCCTGTGACAATTACAGGGGAGTCTCTGTCTTAGTCATGGCTGGCAAGATTCTTGCTAGAGTTCTTCTTAGTAGACTGACCCTTCACCTGGACAACAACCAAGCATTCTATGGAGGAGGTGGGGAGACAACATGTCCATGATGGTACATACCCTACGCAGACTGAGTGTGAAGGAGGTGATCTCCCTAGCAGGGAGATACCAATGCAAACAGAACCCAGCAGACCCTGCCCTCAGGGAGTTTGTTCTGTATCTGGAGAGAGAATATCCAAACACAAGCAATGCAAGGCATCTTTAGGAAGTAGAGAGCATGACAATTAGAGAGATTTGGACTAACTGTGTGGGCAGTGATTGTTGAGGAACGAACCTAGGGATTCTCAGAGGAACAGGTGAAGAAGGCATGCATTTCCCATTTTGGGGACAGCCTTGCAAAAGCATGAAGGCGAGGGATGAAGTTCCAACCTAGGGAAGACCTAGTCATATAGTTTGCCTGGAATATAGAATGTGTGAAGGGAAACTTCAGGAAATAAGCCCAGAAAGGTGTAGGACAGTAGATAGCAAGCACACTGCCTGCCTCTGGGGTCAGACTGGCTTCCAGTCATCCCTCTGCTGTTTACTGCCAGGGTAGCGCTGATCCTTTAACCCAGCTTAGTCAATTTACTCACTTACAAAATGGGGGAATATATGTTTTTTCTTCCAAAGCCCTTCTTGGTTATAAATCTACTTTACGGAGTCAACCTGTGAAGGATTCTACTTATCTGGATGATGAATTTGCAATACATGCTGGAGACAAGAGGGAGAAGTTACAGCGTCTAAGTGGGGTAACACCATAGTCAAACCTCAGTTTTAGGAATAATGTTTCAGCAGTTGATTGGAGGCCATTTAGAAGGTATTTTACAAGTCCACTTGAGAGGTGATCAGAACCTGACCTAGGTGGTAGGTCATGTGTAGATAAATGTAGGGGCAGAAGTGACTAGAGGGCCACTAGGTGGTATAGCAGTTAGAGTGCTGAGCCTGGAGTTAGGAGGACCTGAGTTCAAATTTGACCTCAGATACTTACGAGCTATGTGATTCTGGGCAAGTCACTTCACACCCTGTTTGCCTCAGTTTCCTCATCTCTAAAATGATGTGGAGAAAGAAATGGCAAACTACTATAGCATTTTTGCCAAGAAAACTCCAACTTCATGAAGAGTCAGACCTGATGAATCGACCAAAAAAGTGACAGAAGCTGTCAACTAATTGGCTATGGGAGAGGGAGAGGTCAGGGATTAATCCAGGACTGAAGTCCTCAGGCATCCAGACTAAATTTGGAGATTATTATTATCAGATTAAGAGGGGACTTGAGTATTCTTTGTTTAAAAGGGTGTTAACAGGAGGAGCCTTTGTTTGCCTCACAATGTTGCCCCACCTCCTTGTTCACTTTTCCCTGGAGCTGAAGGACCTGTATTTACCTTGTCAACTGGTTTCTATCAGGATTTCCTACTGTAGTCATATTTTCATACATGGGAGATGTCCTATGGGTTCAGCCCCCATTAATAGACACCCCCCACCCCCGCCATGTCCTCACTGTAGAGTTGGAATGACATGCTTGGAATCTTGTAATTCTGGCTCTGTAGAGGGGTGTGTGTGTGTATCCCCTGACTGGTGCCCTCCATCACTGGCTACCTTGTCTCACCTCTGCCTTAGCTTTAAGCCCCTTTCTGTGATGCTTTTGAAGATTTAAAACATGGTTTACCAAAGCCACTTTTTTCTTACCATTCTACTTGACTTGATCAGTTACCCCTCCGGATCCTATCCTCTTCCACTATCAAAGCACTGAATTGCTGGGCTGGTGTACTCCTTCCAATTAGAGGCCTATGTACCTTGCTCACATGGTCTATCTTTACCATCTGCCAGTCATTGCCTTGAGTGGCAGGAGGGTATCAGGGAGAGCAGCTGGGATTTGGCTTAGGATGGTGGGGGTTCAAAGTCTATTTCTGACCCTTGTTAGCTATGTAGCCATGGCAAAATCATTTAATCTCAGAACCACACTTTCCTCATCTGTAAAATGGGCACCTGGCTCCCAAGGTAGTTGTGAGGATCAGAAATTATAATGTCTAAAACAGACTATAAAATTCTCTTATTCTTCCCAGTACAGATTTCCACCTTCCTCATCTGAGGGTGATGACATATAAGGTAATTCACACCTGTAGTCCACCACCCACGGCACAGAAGGGAGCTCAGCACATTTTCTCATCTGTTCCTTGGGCCCTTTGAATCACAACATGGAGGTAGACATCAGAACCCTCTGCCTGTGGTCAGGGTAAGACTGACCACTCCTCTGTATCTTCTCAGACTTGAAATGCACTTACTCTGAAGGGCAGCTAGCTTTATATCCTCTTGTATCCTCCAAGAGCCTTCTTTGGGAAACTTTGTTTATATTCCACAGTGGGGTGACTCCTGCCCATCCCTGGATGGCAAGGAGAGGTCTGTAGGGAAAGGAGAAAATGATACCCTTGAGAGAAACGAGAAAGTTCTCTGAAGCGTGCTCTCAGAGCAATGATGGTCAGAGACTGGGAGCCAATCCAACTGTCGCTATTCATGGACTCTGCTCCCGGATCATTTTTGAAAATGAACTTGCCCCGGGTGTTTGCTCCCCTGTATTCCAATGAAACAATCCCAGTTAAAGAAGCACTTGACACAGATGCTCTGTTTTTGCATTCTCTCTGTGGAGATCTCTCCTTTCCCTTTCCCCTTCTTCCTGCCTAGATTATCACTGGAAACTGGGAAAGATGGAGGTGTGGGAGCAGCCAGCAGCTGAGCTCTAGCCTGCAATGAGCCAGCTGGAAATTCACTGGCTGCCAAAGGGTGAACTCCAGTAACATAAAGACCAACCTCATCCCTTTGATGTCCGTGCCTGAAAAACCTACAAGGAGAGAGGGGCCCCTGCCGTTTTCAGCAGGGGCCTGTAAACTTTTGACCTCCAACCTTTTGTGCCAAATGGCTTTTCCATGTGGGTGTAGAGATGTCTCAGGTATCCCCCATTCACTAGAGCTCTGGAAGTTTTTCAATGGGAAACCCCTGTTGAACATCTGGGACAATACCAGAGAGGACAAGTTATTACTACTGGTCTCTCCTGGACATTGATGTCTGGGAGGTCTGGATGGAGGAGCAGTGAGGATGTCTGGATCATGCTAGTGGGCATTCATTGTTGGCTCCCTGGAAAGGCAGGCGCTGCCTGGCTGGTTGTTAGGTTTGAAGATTGTTAGCTAAGCTTAGAAGTCACAAGCTACTTGTACTTAGTGAGGTTGTCTGTATAACTAGCCAGCTTATCTATCATTTGGCCAAGACACCTGGCATTAAAACCAAGAGGGAAGTGAAGCAGGTGATAATTTCAAAGAGAGGTTAGAGGAAACAGAAAGTAACAGGAGAGAGAGAGAGAGAGAGACAGACAGACAGACAGACAGACAGATAGACAGAGAGAAGGAAAGAAGGAAAGAGAGAGAGATGCATTAACCCTGGTTTTGGGCAGCACAGGGTCCAGTAGGGAACTGCATAACGCTTAAGAAAAAGGAAACATCCACAATGTCTGTTTCTTACATCATCATAGTTATTCCAAATAACCTTCACTAGAGCAATCTCAGGTGAAAAATAGTATTTTTAGAGAGGAGAAAAATCAGCATAACTTTTCAATACTTTAAAAAGGCTGAAAACATGTGAAGTGTGGCACCTGTGGACCTTCCATCTCCACCAAGGCACAGGTTGGGGGTGTCTCCCTCTTCTTTGAGTTCTGTTTGACCTTTCTCTTTATATAATGTTCACATACACACACACACACACACACATAATGATCTTTATGTTCTATTTTGATTTTCCTAATTTTGTTGCATTTATTTTCGATTCTTCTGTGTGCCATTTTCTTCATTGATCTTGTTGAGGTTACTGTGCATATTGTCTTCTTTGTTGTGCTGACTTGACTCTGCATTGGTTCATGTTGATCTCTCCAGGCTGCTTACATTCTTCACCTGTCATGTCCTATAGGACAGTAATTTTCCTTTGCATTCATGTGCCACAGATTTTTAGCTATTCCCCAGTGGATGAACATTGACTTTGTTTTTAATTCTTTGCTATCATAAAAAACTGATGTTATGAATACTTTGTAATATGTAGGAATTTCTTCTTATGGATGTCTTCTGTGCGGTAATAGCCCAGTAATGGAGTCTCTGGTTCAAGGGACATCATCATTTTAATCACTGTATTTGCTTAATTCTAAAGTGCTTTCCAAAATGGTTGCATGATTTCACAGATCCACCAACAATGTATCAGTGCACTTATTCTACAACCTCTCCAATACTGATCACAGCCATTTCTTTTCTTTTCTGTCAGTTTGGAGGATATGAGACCAAACCTTAGAAATGTTTTGATATGTGTTTTATTATTAGTGAATTATAACATTCTTTCATAGAGCTGTGAATAATGTTTCAATTCTTCTTTTGAGAATTGTTTATTCCTATGCTCTGACCACTCATCTATTGAGGAATGGCTGTTACACACATACACATAGACACACACATGCACACACACATGCATGCAGACACACATACACACATGCACACACATACACACATGTACACACACAGACATGCAGACATACATACACATACAAACATACACACAGAGACACACAGACACACAAACACATACACACAAAGACACACACACATGGACACACATACACATATGCACACAGACACACATGCACACATGCACACATGCACACATGCACACACATGCACACATGCAGACACACATACACACAGAGACACACATACAGACATACACTCACACACATACACACATGCAACACATACATGTACATATACATACACACATACACAATACAAATCCATGCACACAAACACATACACATGTATATATGTATGTGCATGCATACATAATATGCATAGATGTGTGTACATACATATACGTACATATACACATCTACATACATATATAATATATACACACATGTACATACATACATATATCCTTAAAAAGATTAAGGTAAAGTAGGTGAAAAAAATAGTAGTATGTTTACAGTAGAAGAGGGAAAAAGTCATAACTTGAAAAAATAATAGGGACAAATGGAGAAAAACAAATCTAACTCTAGCCACTTGAAATGTGAGTGGATTAAACAATCCAATCAAATGAAAACGAGTGACAGCTTGGATAAGAAAACAAGCTCCTTTCCTCTGTTGCTTACAAGAAATGTTTATGAGAACAAGAACATACACAAAATAAAACAGAGAGAATAGAAGAAAATTGCTCTGTGATCAAATGAATTTTTTTTTTAAAAAACAGGAGTTGTAATCATGAAGCAAAAACAAACATTCAAAAAAAGATAAACAAGGCAATTTTATTATGCTGAAAGAAACATAATCAACAGATGGATTTCGGTGATAAACTTGCATACGCCAAATATCTTAGCATCTGAATTCATAAAGGATACATTATTTGGGCCACAAGAAGACATGAAGACTAATATAATAGTGACAGAAGATTTCAGGATCCCTCTCTCTGTTTTGGATAAGTCTAAGAGAGATAAACAAAAGTGAAAAGAAGAATCTGGACAAACTTCTAGAGAAGCTAGAGTTCTAAGACTTATGGCATCTTCTTAGACAACAGAAGAGTATACATAATTCCCAGAATTTCATGGACTTATATGAGATTGACTGTGTCTTAGGCATGGAGATATTACAAATCAATGTGGGGAGAAGTTCAAACTCCCATCACCTTTTGCCTACATTAATAGAGCAGGATTCTGACAAGTTCCCTGCCTCCAGTCTCTCCTCACTTCCATTCAACCTTCATGTAACGGGAAAAACAATTTTCCTTCATTTTAGATGGTACCATGTCAGTTTTCTACATGATAAATTTCTGTGGCTCTCTATTATCTTCAGGCTCGAATATCAACTCCTCTGTTTAGCTTTTAAAAGTTTTCATCTACTTATCTTTTCAACTTTATCATGTTGCTCCCATCTGGTGATTTGGGAAAGCTTGCTTTCTCTTTCCTATTCCTTCTCCCACCTCCATGCTTTTGCACTGGCCATTCCCCTGGGGAATGGAGCCTTTCCTCATTCCCTCCAACACTAGTGTCCTCTCTCACAAACTACTTTGTAATGGTTTCCTATTTACTTGTACTTGGTATCTTTATATTATTATGCCCGTGCTTGTATATTTACTTTTCATCTCCCTTATTGGGAAGTAAGTTGCTTTGGAGTGGGGATCCTCTGTTCTTGTACCGTCTTTACCTAATGTAATGCCTGGTGCTTACTAAATGCTTGATGATGGCTTAATAGATTGACTGACTCCTTCAAGACCTGTTCTAAACAGCCTTCTCAGCTGACCCTTCTCCTTCCCTTTTCCAGGTCCACAGATGTGAGGATTCTGTGTAATCTGCCTTCCTTAGATCTTTCTTGACTCTTTCAATTGGACTTTGTTTCCCTGGTACATTTTCTCCTGCCCTCCCTGGCATCATTTCTCACCTCTTCAGCAGATTTCACAAAGTGGCTCCCACTGCTTTCTCCTCCACTTTGTGCTTTAGACCTTTGAAGGAATCATCAGACTAAGGATTTGGGGTTTGCCCTTATGTACCTGAAAGAACACTTGAGCCTGGGAGTGTAGCTCCATTTTCATATCTTCCCCCTTCCTCAGTATGCTCCCCTGGCTAATACGATGTAGATAAAACCTCTTTCAAAGTAATCATCATGGTCGTATTTGAATACAGCCAGCGGCCTCCCCATTGATTCGTCCTGGGCTTTCCTGGGAGAGCTATGGAGCTCACTAGGAACAAAGCTGCCTTTCCTCTGTTCATTTTTTCTCTGTCATCTCACTTGGAGGAATGGAAACACAATAAATGTTAATGATTCATCTGCTGATGGAGTGCCAGGCCTTCTGGAGGATCTGCATCCATGCCTGGGGCTGACTGGCTCAGAGGTAGATGGGGTGGCATTTGGGCAGGAGTGGTGTGGGCAAAGCCTGGTTCATGTGGGTGTGATATCCACCCACAGGGAATACGCTTAGGAGACCAGAAAATGGGAAAACCAATTGTTTTCTCACTACCAGGGGCATGTGTGAGTTACTATAGGCAGAGGTTCCTTTTGTCAGGTCCCTGGTGCAGGGCAATTTGTCATCTTCTTATGGTGAGCACATAATTAAGTTTGTTAGGAAGTGTTGCAGGGATCCTGCTGTTATGAAAAGGATGAGCCATGGTGTAACAGGGGCAAGGCCAAATGAGAGGGACCCTCTTGGGCCAATCTAGTAACTGGCCCTTGGCTCCTCTGAATGTCCACAGAGCATGGCTGAATGGAAGTTCTGTCTAATGCAGAATGTTCATGGAAATGTATACAAGAAGAGGAATGAAGGAACTTCTAATTACTGCCACCAAGGAAGAAAGAGTTGGGTTTTAGGAATAGCTTAGTGACCATTCTGTTGGTGGTTTGTTGAGGTGAACTCAGATGAGTTCTTTCATTTAATCGAGCATTCAAGATTACTGAGGTTAAATGGATTCTTTTGGCACAGAACTCCTGGTATGGAAGCTTCCTCCTGCACTGCATACTCCCCCTTAACTGAAACTCTTAGAGAGCTCCAAGGCACTGTAACATGCTAACGGCTTTGTCCATCAGCATGAAGCTAATACCTTTTGGAGGAAGGATTTGAACTGAAGTCCTCCTGCCTGCAAGTCCAGTGCTCTACTTACTACACCGATTTTTCAAGAGGCAACATCTATAACGGAGGCTGAGGGACATGAAGTGAATTGTCCAGGGTTACACAGCTAGTGACTGTTGTGTGGCAGCATTTGTCCTCAGACTTCCCGGTCTCCAGACCGTGCACTTTATCCATTACACTAAGTGGCTTCGAAGACAGAATTAATTTGAATGACAATGTAGTAACAAAATCTCCTCGATTCAGAGAGAATGGGATGGAGATTAGACCTGCGATTTCCTGCTCTAGGCGTCTCCCTGTGCTACAGCAGGTGGTTACTCTTGTGTCGGTCGGAATCCTAGCGAGCTGCCCACGGTGACCCGCGTCTGTCAGAGTTAGCACTTGAACTTGGATATCTGGCTCTGAAGCCGGATCTCTGTTCACTTTTCCAAGGCTACCTCTGAGTTAAACGCACTCTGCCGTATTTAAATGAAACCCTGACAAGTGTTATGCCTGTGGGGGCTCTGAGGCCAGAATCTTTCCTCTGTTGCGAGTCCTGAGAGAGGAGGCCCTGGGAGTAGCCTCACCCCCTCAGCTCCTCCAGGAGGGCTCCTCCGCACCTTTTCTCAGAAAGCCCAGCCTCTCTTCTTTCTTTATTTGTTTATAACCTTAATCTGAAACCTTAGAAGTCATCTGGCCAGCTTCCCAACCCAGAGCTCTTCTGTCGGAAGGATACCAAAGTGATTTTCTGGGGCGGATGAGGCAAGGTCTCGGAGTCTCAGGTCTCTTAGCTTTAATGGGGCCCCAGATCAGATGGCCGGGCTGTGAGGGCTCTCGGGAAGAGTCCTCACAAACAGGGATGCTGAGTCCCAGTGAGGCGCTTGACCACCCCTAGGTGAAATGGGACAGGGGAGGTCCCAGCCTAGGTGGATGGTCCGTCTTCATTTAAATAAGCATCAGGCCAATTGCATATTTATAGGCGTTTGAACCTGGCCCACGTGGAGTGTCTAGATAATCGACTGCCCTCTTCCCAGTCTGTTCTGGGTGAGAGGTGTGGGAGGTGATAGGCAGAACCCTTCCCAGCTGGTAATAAATCATCTGCGGAACCATGGGCATGTCCACATCCCTGCTCCCGCGGAGTCTCGGCCCCTCGCCTGGTAGAATTTTAATTCTTCAGTAAAATTGATTCCCCTCTTTCTGGGCGTTCTCCTCCCTGTCTCCCATTTAGCCTGTTAGTTTGCTGACAGTAGAGTACACAGCACTTAGCAGCTGGTTTGTGCAACCATCAGTCAGGACATTGTATGATAAATAGGGGCTCACGGTCTCTCCTGCTTTAGCCTGCCTCAGCACTTTCTTCCTGACTTTGGGAAAGTCAACCTGGCCTATTTTGTCAAGACTCCAGCAGGAGATGGCTGCGTGGGGCTCTCCCTGGCATGGATGTGACTTATGGAGCTTGCTGGAGACGCTGCTCACGGATGACCGATGGGCAGGATGCTCCGCTGGAGGTGAGGTTCGTGGGTCTTTCCCAGTCAAGTGTTCCTCCAAAGCAGGGGAAGAGGGCATCTATGCTCAGAATGGAGGGTGCAGCTGATCCCACACACAAGCCTCATGAACAAGCCCCCTGAGAAGCAGGAGGAAAGTTGTGCATTCTCCTTGATTCAATTCAGGAAGCATATATGAAGCACTTACTGTGTGCAATATGCTAGGGACACGAAGACATGGATGAAAAGCAGTCCCTTGCTGTTGGAAGGTTTCCTTGGAGATTTCTGTTGTGCAATGTTTTGGGACTAGATGAGAACCAGACCTTCATGCCCCACCTGTGAGTCATGGAAGATTGTGATCTATGCTGCGGTTACGCTGGAAAACCATGTTCCAGAATATTAATTCAATGAGCATTTATTCCTGCTGTTCAGCCTTTTTCAATTGTGTCCAGCTCTTCATGACCCCATCTGGTGTTTTCTAGGCAAAGGTACTGGAGCATTTGCCTTTTCCTTCTCTGATTCATTTGATGAGAAAACCGAGACAAATTGGTTAAGTGACTTGCACAGGGTCACATAGCTAGTAAGTGTCTAAGGCCAGATTTGAACTTTAGGCCCAGCTCTCTATCCACTGCACCACCTAGATGCCTCCAATAAGCATTTATTATGCATCTATTGGGTGCATGGCCACTAAATTAAGTGTCATAGGTGCAAAAGAAGGTCAATGGCCTTTCTCCTATAAATAGAGCTTACATTCCACTGTGAGATACAAGCTCTAATTAAGAAGAAATCCAAAGTAATTTGAAGAGGAAGAGAGAATTCACAAGTAGAGCACATGTGGAATACTTTCTATAGGTGAAGTCACTTTAGCCTCCAGGGAAGCCAGCAGTTCTGAGAGGCAAGTGAGGAGTGAATGCGTTCCAGACACAGTGCACACTCTGGACAAAGGCATGGAGGAAGGAGATGTGATGGTGAGTTTGGGGAGCAACAAATAGTCCAGTTTGATTGAGAACATTCTATACAAGCTTCATATTTTCTAATGTAATTCAGAAATTAAAAGCAGCCACATGAGCACATTGTAGTCTACCAGAATATGTGCCCACATGAATAAGATTTCCAACTTATCACCAAAAACTTATTTTCATAGACACTGCATTACGGTAAAAAGTGCAGGAAAGCTTCTATTAAAGTAAATCAAAAGGGAAGGGAATGGAAAGCAGAAAACTCCTAAAACTTCCAGTGGAAAATGAGAAGGGCTTAGTGAATCCCCCAAATACTTGAACCTTCTGACCTTTCTCCTCCTTCCTTTCCTGCCTCCTCCCCTTTGTTCTCTCACATTCTTGAGAGGGTTTGAAAGTTTCCTCTTTCATTCATGGAGAGAGTGTATTCAAGAGCTGTCAGGATAGTCTTTGGGAAATAAAAAAAGCAGGCAATCACACTTAAATGTCAGTGATATCATTTCTCTGTTTAGGAGGGGAAGTCAAATTTCCTTAGGGAAGGTATTTTTATTCTGTGTCTCCCCTCCCTCACTCCCCCTGCACTCATCCCTCAGAGCTGAGGGGCTCATCTAGACATGGCCCACACAATCATAATTAATGCTGCAACGTCGTTATGTAGAGAATCATATAAAAATAATGACTGTCATTTCCGGCCATGAAAGGGTGCTGTTGGGAAGGGGGTAGAAAACACTCTCATTTAAAGTCCTGAGGATGTTTCAATGTGTCGTCAACATTCATAGCAGTAACAACGTTAAGAAAGCCACATAGGATAATATCACCCATTTATGGAGATGCCAGACTAGCAGCCTCAACCAGAAGACATCCAAGATCTAGACAATGAACAAACTGTGTGTGAATACTGGAGTGGTCACTGCATTCTCAGATTGCCAATTGTAGGATTGTATTTTTATTTTTAATATACTCAGGCTCCTTAAGGATGAGCTTTTTGTAATAACTGGTGGCAATGAATGGCTAAATCCCAAATCCCAAATAGATGGCCCTGTATGTCTGTGAACAAATCTACATGTCACAGTCATTTAGTGTTATGTCTTTGCTGACAAGTTGATATGTCAGATTGAGAAGGGATGTCGAGAATATTTGGTCAAACCCTTAGCAGCAAAAGAAGTCCCGCCACACCATCCCAACAAGCAATCATCTGATGTTTGGATGAAGAACTCCAATGTTGGAAAACTCACCACCTTCCATGTTGGGAAACTCACCACCTCCCAAGGCAGTCTGATCCACTTTGCAAAGGTTAGGAAATATTTCTTTAATATCACGCTGAAATGTGCAACTTTGACACTTTACCTCTGTCCAAACAGAGCAAATCTCGTTCCTCTTCCCCTTGACAGACTTGCAAGTATTTGAAGATATGTATCCTATTCTCTCCCTGCCTCCACCCTCTTTTCCCTAACAATGACTGAACTTTCTCTCCTGTAGGATAAACAGGTCCACAGTCCTTCACCTCTTGGCCTCTTCTGGACACTCTCTCGTTTATCAATATGCTTCCTAAACTTTGGTTCCCAGAACCACAAACAGTATTCTGGATGTGGTCTGACCAGAGCAGAGTACCTGAGGACTATCATTACCTTTTCATTCCTAGAAGCCATCACTCTCTTAGAGGAGCCCAAGCTTTCATGATTTTTTTTTTTGATATGCCACATCACGTTGATTCATAAGGTGCTTGAAATAAAAATATCCATACTATTTTTTTCAAACTAAAGATGATATCCATATCAAACTAATACATACAGGCTAACCCTTTAGTAAAACTGGAAAACAGCAGCTCTAGATAAGAGACCTAATTATTGCCTTTGCTGCTTCATTTACACAGATAATGTGTGATAGGTGTATAACATACACACACGTACGTACATACATACATATATGCATGTATAGATACATTTTGGTGGAAGATAATCTCAGAGGAGAAGGTACTGGGCTTCATCTTGTAGAAATTACATGTAGTGATAGATAGCACATTAGTTCAGAAATTCAATGAACCTGACCAGCTTTCTCTCTCATACATGCAGTAGCCCATATTTCTTAGCAGAAAGCATCATATATTTATTCTCAAAAGATGAAGGGAAAAGCACCCCTTCCAAATAGAAACCAATTTTGTATTTATGTAATTTATATAAAACAATGACAGGTTATATCCATTCAAAATCAACTAAAACGTACAAGAAAAGAGTGGATAAAGAGTGAAAAAAGGAAGCCAAAAAGTTGCAGAAGATGGAAAAGCAATTTGTTATCTATTTGATGACTGTTAACTAAGCCACCTGAAAGTGCCGTAACATTAGGCCATCTTGATTAATGATCACAGAGCCTTGACTCAGTTCTGCATTAATGGCTTACTCAATATACTGCAAATGCTAAGATCAATCTAAGCATGGTGAGGATGCTCGTCTAAGCTGACCTTAACATGGAAAACTATTCTCTATTTAAAACATGCTACCAGAACAATAATCTCAAGGATAACTGATATACAAGTGACATGCTCCAAGGAGACACTTTAAAAGTGTTTTAGTTCTTCCTAATCTCTTAATTGAATGAAGGATAGCTTTTAAGACAAAGAGGGAGTCATAAGGAAACTTGGTAATAATTATTCGTGCGTGGATGACATAAAGTTAATAGAACTGCTTTGAAAAATACATCAGACAATATGGATTTGAGTGCTATTTGCCAGTCTTAATGCTAAGTGCTGAGGATACAAAGAAGGGCAAAACAAAACGAAAACAGAACAGTGTCTGCCCTCAAGGAATGTATATTCTAACAGGGAGAGGACATGTAAATAAATTCATGTAAGATACAGAGAAAATAGGTGGGAAGTAATCTCAGAAGGGAAGGGACTAAACTTCATCTTATGGAAATTTTATCCAGTGATAGCAAAATGCTGTTTAGGAGTTCAAGGAGTTAAAGATCTTCTGTTCTCAAAGAAAGAAGCAGAAATGTTTGAGTCAACTTGAATTAGTGGAGGAAGGTGATATCTACAAATGCCTGGTCTTCAACCAAGACAAGAAACATGAGGCTCTTCAAGACCAAGTTGAAACTGTGTGTATTGAGACTGGCTGATATTTGGAAGTCAAAGCTAATCAGGAAGAGAACACTTAGATTAATTAATACCTACCAAGCATGAGTCTTAATGTATACTTTTGATACAGGGAAACGGACAACAGTCTAGAAAATGTCCAAGGTCCCATCATGCTATGTTTTTTAATATAAATTATTTTTAATTTTCAACATTCACTTCCATAATTTTCAAAATTTTCTCCTTCTCCCTCCCTTCTCCCATCCCTAAGATGCCATGCATCTGATCTAGGCTCTACATATACATTCTTTTTACGCATATTTTTATATTAGTCATGTTGTACAGAAGAATTAGAATGAATGGCAGGAAACATGAGAAAGAAAAAAAAAAACAAAACAAAAGTAGAGAGCACATAGTCTGCTTTGATCTGCAGTCAGACTCCATAGTTCTTTCTCTGGATGTGAATGACATTTTCCATCATGAGTCTTTTGGTGTTGTTTTAGGTCCTTGTATTGTTGAGAATAGCTAAGTCTATCAAAGACAGTCATCACACAATGTGGCTATGACTGTGGACAATGTTTCTGCTCATCTCACTTAGCATCAGTTCATATAAGCATTTTCAGTTTTTTTCTGAAGTCCACCTGTTCATTGTTTCTTATAGCACAATATACATTAAATTCATATACCGCGATGGATGGGCATCTCCTCAATTTTCAGCTCTTGGCCACCGCAAAAAGAACTGCTATAAATATTTTTGTACATGTGAGTCCTTTTCCCATTTTTATGATCTCTCTGGGATATTGCCCTAGAAGCAATATTGCTGGCTTAAAGGATATGTACATTTTTATAGCCCTTTGGGAATAGTTCCAAATTGCTCTCTAGAATTGCTGGATCATTTCACAACTTCACCAACAATGAATTTGTGTTTCAATATTCCCACATCTTCTTCAATATTTATAATTTTCCTGTTTTTTATCTTGCTAGCCAATCTGATAGGTGTGATGTGGTACCTCAGAGGTGTTTTGATTTGCATTTCTCTAATCAATAATGATTTAGATTGTTTTTATATGACTGTAGATAGCTTTAATTTCTTCATCTGAAAATTGACTGTTCATATCCTTTGACCATTTATCAATTGGGGAATGACTTGTATTCTTGTACATTTTATTAAGCTTTCTATATATTTTAGAAATTAAGCCTTTTAAGCACTCTCTTACAGTTTTCTGTTTCCCTCCTAATCTTGGTTGCATTGGCTTTGTTTGTGCAAAAACTTTTCAATTTAATGTAATCAAAATGATCAGTTTTGCATTTAATAATGTTCTCTCTTTTTGTTCATGAATTTATTTGTTCTTCATAAATCTGAAAGGTAAACTATTCCTTGCTCTCCTAATTTGCTTATAATATCAAGCTTTATATGAACATCATTTGGACTTTATTTTGGTATATGGTGTAAGACATTGGTCTATGCCCAGTTTATGCCATACTATTTTCCAATTTTCCAAGCAGTTTTATCAAATAGTGAGTTGTTTTCCCAGAAGCTGGGGCCTTTCGGTTGCTATCATGCTATGTTATGAAACTGGACCCACCACTCCAAGGCAGCCATTAAAAAAATCAATACTTCCCCATGAAACAAAGAGGATAAGGAGAGGTAGAGTCTCAAACAACATGATAATCAGAATGAAAATGCTGAAATAATTCTGGAACAAATAGACCTCACCTGTCTTCATGATGGCACAGCAGTTGCTGATGAGTATACACCATTAATTTGTCAGATTTAGACAAAAATGGTTTATCTCCATGTGGAGTCATATAAATAGTTACGGCCTCAGAGTAGAATCAAAAGGTGGTTTTCTTGGTAATATCTCCATCAACTCAAGTATCAATATGTCAACAAAGAAATACAAGATATGACTGTGACGTGTAGATTTGTTCACATAGAGGGCATGAAGATAGACATAGAGGGCATCTATCTGGCATTTGGAATTTGGCCATTGCCACCAAATATTAAAGGAAGCTTATCCTTAAGGAGCCTAGGTGTATTGATCAATGCCAATTATGCAATAAAATGAGAGGGACTGGGAGAATATCACTGTAGGTGGCAACATTTTAGCTAGGAAATTTTACTCATAAACATGGGAAGATATTATCAGTTGGTTAGAATTATATACCAGAAAGTCATTGTCTTTTATAAGATGACAAATCCCTGTAGTACAAATGCAAACTATTTGCAAACTCAGCAAATAAATTCTGTGAAGGCCGGAGCATTGATTCAACTGTTGCCTATGACCCCCCTGGCAATAACATTGATTCATAAAATTTACAAAGAATGGTTTAAAATATGTTTTTCATACTAAATGCTCACAATTTCCATATAGCATAAGGTTAAACTATTTCAAAATACAATGACTTAGTAGGAGAAATTAGCCCTGTGTAAGAACAGAAAGACATACATGCCATCCTCTCCCAATGGTACCAGGTTGACTCTCCATGTTCCCAGATTCCTACTCCTAGGTATAAAGTGTTGGAGACTGCTGGACTGGCTGGGGACATTTTCCCTAAAACTCCCAAATTGTCCCTCCCCAGATTTCCCCTTCCCATTTGCTATGGTCCCTGGGTCCTTCCAGGATACTGCTTGTGGGGTGAATATGAATTCCAGGGACCTCTGGGCCCTGCTATGGGCCCTGCAGCTGTCTCTCCCATATGACCTGTCTCCTCCAATTAAAATGTGAACTTCTTGAGGGGCTATATGACTTTCATTCCTTAGCACAGTGCTTGGTATATATTAGGCATTTAAAACTATTTTCTTTTCCATTTGCCCTTGGCTGTCCTGTCTGCTCCTGGGGTTTCACCAAAGAAGGTTTCTGTTAGCCTACTGACAATGAATTTGTGACCTAATCAGTTTGTGTGACCTACCTTTTTTCTCTCCAGAATGTTAAATGCACAAAAAATACTGGCAAGTTGGTACCTTGTCCCAGAACTCTTTCTCTGAATTCTATTCGAACAACACTAGCAGTTACATTAAGGTCTGCTGCCATTGTACACAACACCTCACTTGATTCTCATAATCACCCTAGGTAGTAGGTGCTAGTACTGTGTACAACGTAAAGATGAGGAAACTGAGAATCAGAGAGGGCAGGTTACTTGCCTTGTACCACATTGTTATTGTCAAAGAGGACCAAAATGACATCACTATGTTGTCTGTCTGGGACTGATCAGTCTAGTACCAGTTCCGGCTGGATTAGAAGCCAGATGGTTCTGACTTCAAGTCAAGCCCTTACCCCATTCTGTACTATTTCTTTCTTAAAAAGGGGTATATATTAAAGCAAGCAGAAGTCCAAATGGGTAAAGCAGAAGGAGCAGAGATTGACCCTGTACTGTCAGAGGACTGAATGTTGAAGGTGACTGGAAATCTCCCTACCCTGGTATTTTCAGCATTACCTTTGCCATTAAGCATGGCCTATAATTAACACATCATGGAAGGCAAAAACTGGAACTTTAGCTTGGCTTTGCTCTCCTTCCTCTGTCTTCTGCCTCTTGTTGCTGTGGTTCCTCAGGTCACGATGCCTCAGGTCACGATGCACTAGCTGCATGGGGGAGAATTCCAGTGGCGTCTTGAACTTTTTCGGAAAGTGTGCTGTCAGCCTTGGATGTCATCTTCTTCCCTTGGGCACCATGGCCTATCTCTGTGCATTAGTCCCCTGGGTATCTTGGAATGCTTCTGGGGATAGGTAAGAGACCCAGAAATGATCCAGCTGGCCAGGAGAAGCAGTCCCCTTGCTGTGACTGAAGTTCTTTTAGGTGTGAAATCTAGGGATTCATGTTGGGCTTGAAGTTTGCTAGGGAGTTCATCATAAGGCAGTTTTTTTACATTGCACTTAATGTTTTACTCATTCTTCTTTCCAGATTTATATGGTCATCAATTTCTACTTGAAAGATTTCTTAGTGATTAGCTACAAATTCCTCATTTTTCAGATGAGGAAACTGAGTCCCCAAGAAATTAGGTCTTTTGCCCAAGGTCACAGAGACTGTAGCTGAGCCAAGATTGAAAATGAATTCTCTGGTTCCAAATTGAGAGTTTATAGGATGTAGCACTGGGAGGGACATTGGATGGAACTGATCCCCCTCCCTTAATTTTACTAATGGAGAAATAGACCTCTGGAGATTATGGAATTTGCCTGAGGTCACACAGCTAATGAGTAGTCTTGACCAGAAAGGTGTCACATCCCATCAAATTAAGAACTAGAATTTGAACCCATGTCTTCTGATAGTAAGACTCACACTCTTAACACCATGTCTCCCTGCCCTCCCCTCTTCGCTAAAGACTACTTTGACTTGTTGCGCTTTGGATTTCTGTATGAAGTCTGACTATCAACTATGTTTGTCGTTTAAAATGAACCTATAGCTTAATCAGATGAATATTAACTTCTTTCAAAGTCATCAGTTCTGGAGACAGAGGTTCCTCTTTGGAAATTGCCTTTAGGACCTGGAATTCTTGCCTGAGGGCCTGAGTGGTAGCAAGCATCTTTACTGGGAGAGTGGTTTTGATTTGAGGAAATGCCTAGAATCATCCAAGACCAACATAGATGACTGAATTGTATCATAAGGTTTTGGGTCTCAGACAAAATGTGGTTGGTCATTTTTGTTATTTTGACCCATTAATCAAAGGGAGTTCCTGAAGAGTTGTTCCTAAAATGACTTTAAGCCAGATGACTTTGGAGGAGGGCATTGGATAATATCTATATAGAAAAGCAATAGCTGGGACTTCTGACCAGAAATAATGGGGGGGGGGGGCTAATCTTTGCATCAAAATGAATGAGCCATGACAGACATCCTGAATGCTGTCCTGGTGTCTATGAAACTTTGCAAGAACCCAGGGAAAGCCTCTTGGTGATTGATTTTCCTCACGGCTTTCTGGGAAGGCTTGAATAAGCCGGAGCAGGTATAAAGGGGTTGTAATCTGATCCGGTGAAGCGATCTTGGATCCATCAAAGGACTCTTAAACAGAAAAAATATGAGAACATGTTCCCCATCTTGTTTGACATTAGGTGATAAAAAAAAAATCAGTTTTTTTTTTTATTTTTCTCAAATAAGTGAATTAAAAGGTCCATAGTCATTCCTTTTGCATTCATGACTACTTCCTATCACTGCTCTTCTGGGGATGTGGGGAGAGGGCTCAGTGGGAGGACCAGATTCTCCTCCTTAGTCTCCTTACACTTTGAAATGTTGAAGACACAGATCTCCTGTGCATTTTCCCTGGAGGATGTTTTTCTCTGTTTCATCCTACCTCCCTTTCTTTACCAAGCACAACGGTTCAGCCGTTCTTCCATCAGGATTTTCCATATTTGCTGTCACCATTAAAGAGTTTCTTCAAAGTTTTGGAGCAAAATTATGTGACATAAACCCCAATAATTTCATATTGTGGGTGGAACAAAATTTCATAGACTTAGAAGGAAAAGTAGGTGCTTATGTTTGTGTGTGTGCGTGTTTGAGGGTTGGGGTGGGTGTTTGTCAAATGGAATCCTTTTAAACAATCTTGAAAATCTTGTTTCTTTTTTCAGACCCTCCTCATCTTTTCCCAGCATTCCACCCTCCGGTCCCGATCGATGCAAGACATCATGAGGGACGTTACCATTACGACCCGTCTCCCATCCCTCCACTGCACGTGTAAGTAACTGCTTTGCACACTAAAGAGATGAGTTTCCTACCTCCGATGACTCAAGACACACATTCCTGGTTCTCTGCGGTACATGCTGGGAGCTCCAAAGGACTAATAGAACGGAAAGATTTACTTTTGAAAGGCAGTGAGTTTATCTGCTCGGGGGTTCACTGGAGCAGAGAGCCCTGCTGTCTCCCTAGGAATGACTGAGATAATAGGTAGCTGGCAAGTGGTACCTATATATTCCACCAACGTGTATCCTGTAGACTGCTATTCTCTAAATACTAAATTTTAGAAGGAGCCAGTCTGGAGAAAGAGCCCAAGAGAAAATATGGACTTTGTCTGGAATTCTCCTTTGTGAAAACTTGGGTAAATGCAAGCTCTCTCCTCAGGGTTCTCTGCAATGTAATCACATTTTGATGGTAAATTTTCATATTCCCCATTGTGCATATACCAGGCTGGTGTGATTGATGGGGATGTCACCTAAACAAAATGGCAAATGAGATAGAGCCTGTGGTTTACACAAAGATAAAAGGAAAGAATAGAGGTGATAACATACATTAGGAAAGGAGGAATAAAGGGGAAAATAAGTATTATCTTACTCGAGTTAAGGACCAATAGAAGATTTGGGGGGGGGGGGTGACAAAATAAAATGGTATCTTTGATAGTCCTGAACATACACTGTCACAACTTTAGGGAGTTTGAAGGGGAAGGACTCGGTAGGAAGGAGAAAAGGAGGGTCACTCATTAGCTAAAAGACTCTATCTGTGTTTTGAATCATATCTAATAAACATCCACCATCTTGAGACAATAAAAGGAGAGGAGCCCACAAAATACTTTGAAGAATTGTGCCAGTTATTTCGATGGTAGATTACATCTCTCTGACTATTAGTTACAGCTGCATAATTACATATGGGAGGAAGAAAAATGAAGTTGTTTTAAAACAAGTCCTCCTCTGTGAACAGAATTAATTGATATTAACAATCCTAACTACATGCCCAAGTACACATATAATATTTTACCTACTGCCTTTTTTCCCTTCTGGAGCCATCTCCCATTACAGAATTGTAATTTCAGAGCAAATTTGCCTGGAGGGAGGTAATAAATCTGTGGGGCTAGCTCCCATGAGCATTAAGGAAAAGTGGGTATTTATAGAGAGGGACCAGGAATTTGTGATTTATCCTCCAGAAGGCCCCTGATACATGAGGAAGCATTTACAGGGTTCGGAAGCAAACTAAAAATACATTTAGCTCCAAAGAGGCCTTCTATACAAAGAGAAGGAAATTCCAAATTAAGGCCAAAATGTGACGTGTCATTCATCCCATTCCACAGAGTTTTTACAGTGTAGATGGGACCACAATTCTATGTTCAGACAAGAATGTGTTTCATGGTACATAGGCAGTGAGTCTCTTCATTAGAAACCAAAATATCTGGATCTAAGCAGGGCTCAGTCAGTGGCATGACCAATGCTGACTGTGGAAACTCTGGCTTCAATCAGCCCTTGGACATATTTTCACATAGATTTTGAGCGTATGAGTGTGTTGGGTGGGAGAAGAGCTCTTTGATTTTTCTTAATGATCTTATTGAAATATTAAAAACTTGATTATGGAAAGAGTAGACTCTTGTAGTTCCCATTGGGACATCATGGCTTCTTATTTACTTCAAGGCAATGGGGATTGAGGAGAAAAATCTTTTGTTCTTCGCAGCCTAGACTCTTGTTGGTGTTAAAGACAGCTACATAAATATGTGTTTGGAGCAAAGGCTATCTGAAGGGAAGCAAGAGTTCCAACCTCTAACCATTTGCCTGGCTGGCAGAATTTATTGGCCTGGACTATATCTTCAAAGAGTCTTTAAAAACTTTTAAAAGAGTCCATTGACAAAATAAGCTTTTTTGAAAAGTTAAGCTTCATATTTTGTTCTTCTGAGTGCAGTCCCTAAAAGATGCTAATGATAATTCTATTACAGCTGGGTTTATGGGACTCTTTTCTCAGTGGGTTTGTGGGTACTCATCCCCAGCAGGGGAGCTCCTGTTAGGATGGCCAGAGGGTGTTTCTCCCATAGTTTGCTACCATTGGGTTCCCTGGACCACACAGGAGGTGGGGTTGGGAGTCAGAGAACTGGATCTAATTGCATGGGTTTATACTTCCCTACAATAGAATGTGAGCTCTTTGAGGGCAGGAATTGCTTCATTTCAGCCTTTGGCCAGTCCCTGAAAATTGCTAGGCACAGAGTAGGCACCAGCATGGGGAGGAGTTAAGGAAAGCTTCCAGTAAAAGAAGGAGTTTTCATTGGGCCTCAGAGGAAGGTAGAGAGGTCAGTAGGCTGACCGAAGGATAGAGAGCATCCCAGGCTTGGAGGGCAGCCAAGGAAAATGTTCAGAGCTGAGTCATAGAGTGTTTGCACATGGAACAGTCTGGAGGTCAATACCACTGAACTGAAGGATGCATGGTGCAGAGTGAGGTGTAAGAAGACTGGAAAGGAAAGAGAAGCCAGGCTGTGAAGGGCTTTGAATGTCCAACAGCATTTTGTATTTGTTCCCAAAGGTGATAGGGAGCCACTGGAGTTTATTGAGTGGGGGAGGATGGGTGTCATGGTCACACCTGAGCTTTAGGAAAATCATTTTAGTGACTGAATGGTAGATAGACCGGATCAGGAAGACTCGAGGAAGAAAAACCAATCAGTAGCTATTACAATAGTCCAGCCATGAGGTGATGAGGTTCTGTCCTGGGGGTGGAGTGCCAGAGAAGAGGAGGGGACTTACTTGAGAGATGTTGCAATGATGATGACAATAGGGAGGATTCTAAGCCACTTTTAAGACACTGAATTGTTTCCAGGTTGCTGATTCATAATAATATAGATGCAGAGCTGGATGAGACCCGAGAGGTTGTCAAATTCAACCCGTTCATTTTACAGTTGAGAAAACTGAGTCCCAATGAAAAAAGGAAACAACTTGTGTAGGATGCCATAGAGGTGGAATTCATAGTCACGTCTTCCTGATTCCAAATTCCATCTTCTACCCTCTACAACATGTACCCTCCCCATGCGCACACACACATGCATGCATACACACACCTACATCTGCATTCATATCTATCAATTTATCATCTATCTCTCCATCTCTCTCTTCTCTCCCACTCTCTTCTCTTTTTTTTCCCCTTCCTCCCCCTCTCTTGCTTCTCTCTCTCAAACAAAAAGTGTCAGAATGACAATAAGGGTGTTGTGACTCTAGCTCTGATCCTTTTGGTGATTCACTGTGTGTGTTCACCCTTTGTTGCCGAAGAAGACGATGCCATCAGAGAAATGATGACATGACTTGCACTTGACTTTGTTTTGAGTGAGGGAGGGCTGTGCAGGTCACCAGCCTCAGTTTTCCTCCAGAGCCATCTGAATCAAGTTACCAGATATTTATCAGGATGACTGGAGATGACCCAGGATGAGGCAATTGGGGTTAAGTGACTTGCCCAAGGTCACACAGCTAGTGAGTGCCAAGTGTCTGAGGAGAGATTGGAACTCAGGTCCTCCTGACTCCTGCACTGGTGCTCTATCCACTGCACCACCTAATTTAGAGGGTGATTCATTAGACCTTAGACCAGTCACTATACTACTCTGCCTGAATGTGCTCAGCTGACAGTTGAGGCACTGCCATGTGTCCTCCTCCCCAGCTTATTGGAAAATCTGGACAAGTTGGCAAATATAGAGACACAGATGGGTAATCCATCAGAAACAAGAAGGTGTTCAGTTCAGTAGTACTATTCTTGGCTTGTCAGAGGTCCCACTGTTCAGTGCAGGCATTTTGATTCTGAAATGAGCTGTACTAGACATTGAATCCTAAATCTTGAGCTAGAAGAGACCTCAGAAGCCATCAAGTTCAATCTTCTTTATTTTACGGATGAGGAAACAGAGGCACAGAAGATGTTAAGTGAGGAATGTGTAGAAGGTTAGGGTTTGAACTCAAGGCTTCCTGACTCCAAGTTCACTGCCCTCTCCATTACTACACACTCCCTCTGGGGAGGCTGCATGGGCACTCATGGAGTAAGATACCAGTTGCTAGTCTACAGCCTTTTGTCATAGAAGGATATGATTTCATGCCAGAAGATCGCCTGGGAATTGTTCTAACCAACAACACCCTGGCCTGAAACATTAGGTCTTTAATAAGCAATAGAAATGAGGCCTGGTGAACTCGAGGGATTGCCTGCAGACCTGGGATTCTTGGATGCTTTGGTATTTCGTACAAGTCCGTTCTCAGTCTGAGTGAGAGCCAAGTCAGTGGAGGTCTGGGAAGTTTGTAAGGGTATGGCTTCAGCCTGGGGTTCCCGAGTCTGAACATGTGGTGGGCAGTTCTGCAGGTTGGGGAGCGTTTTGCCCACCAATTTTCTCCCGGAGCTTACTCGAACCACCGACTTCCAAGCCTGGACGAGGCATCTTTTGTGTGAATGATGGAAATGCTGACAGATCAGTGGAGGGCAGCAGGGCTCAGGGCTCACTGTAATTATGCTCTCCTGTGCTATCATTAAGGATTCCATGGAAAGGGGTTTATAAATCGCTCCTCTCCTTAGATAAACCACCCGGCATTAAGGCATCAACACCAGGGTGCAGAATTAAATTAAAACCTCATAAAATGAAAGATGTTCTGTATTAGCTGCTTGACACTTAATTTGCCTCTGAATGAGGAGAGGAAATCACAAATTAACCTGCCTTTGTTTTTCCGACGGCGGCTTATTAGGTGTTAGAACAACCACAATTACGGGCTAATGATAAGCATCAGGCCTTATAAATATGTACTGAGGTCTGTCATTTGTGTTCGGGAGACCTGTTTGTTAAATAGAGGCTCGGGCTCAGGCGGGGGGCGAGCCTTTGGGGCCGCGGCATCTTTTCCGTGGAGCCGCTAATGAACAGTTCAGCACCGTGGAGAAGGGACCGTTCACTCGGTGGTGTCCCAGCAGAGCAGGGAGAATGTGCGAGAGAGAAGCGGGATGAAGATGATGTATTAACTCCCACGCTGAATCTGAGTACCAAAGACACGTGACTGAGACCGGAGATTCGGCCCAGTCCAACTCCCTTATTTTACAGATGACTCAAACAGAAGCGTCTTACCCAAAGTTACCGAGGGAGCAGAAGGCAGAGGAAAGACTCGGACTCAGGGCTGTGTCCGTAGGTGCCACATCCTGAAAGGGACCTGAGGCACCAAGTCTAAGCTCCTCGCTTTATAGACGAGAAAACTGAGTCTCAGAGAAGTGAAATGATTCGTTCAAGGTCACGTAGAGAGTGACAGACAGGAGTGGGACTGGAATCCAGGGTTTTTTGGGTCCAGCTAGGGGCAGGACACTTTTCACAGTTCCCCCTGCTGGGCACTAAACTGGACTTGCGTCCATCCATCTCGACCTTCAGGCAGTGGACAGGGCACATCCTGGAAGTGCTTCCCCATTTGGGACCATCTACCTATTCTATTTCATAAGAACTCTACTGAATATTTCCCCCATCATAGAAGCCACTAATTTCCTTCTGAGTTCATTCATTCTCTACACTTACTTCCTCTGCCAGACAGAGAAGACAGAAGAGGGAGAGTGTGGTAGGTGTTGTGGACAGAGCATGGAACTGGAGTCAGGAAGACCCAGGTTTAAATCCCCTCTAAGATACTTATTAGCTGTACGACCGTGGGAAAGTTATTTAATTTTTTTCTGCCTCAGTTTCCTCAACTAAGATGGGGATCTGCCTCCCAGAGTTATGAGGTTTAAGTGAGATAATATCTGTAAATTACATGGCACAGTGCCCAGCTTTTCGAAGGTCCCTGCCTTGTGAAGGTCATGCCAAAGGGTGACTGTCACTGCTCAGAATACAGATGGGTTTTTTATTTATTTTTTTTTTTAAATTATTACTCTAGGGCTGAGGTGATAGCTCGCTCAGTTAGGAGTTGGAAAACCTGGATTCTAGACTTTTTGGTTAGTAATAATTATACTCCCTTTTAGATGGTGCTTGAAGTTTTACAAAACACTTTACACATATTATCCATTTTATCTTCATAATAACTCTGGGGAGGTAGGTGATATCATTATCCATCAGGAGTCTGAGACTGAGAAGAGAGAGACTTGCTCAAGGTCACACAGTTAATAAGCACCTCAGGCTGAATTTGAACTCAGACCTGTGCTTGCTGAGCTGTGTGAAGTTGGGTGATCATTGAGTTGTCTTGAGACTCAATTTCTTTCTTCATAAAAAGAGGGTGATACCACTTTCCCTTCCTACCTTATAATATTTTTGAAAGGATTAAACAAAGTACATGCCAAAGCTCCCTACAATTCTGTCCCTATTTCTATAGTGGGCCTTATCATAATTTCAGAATGCTTTTCTTTAGTCCTGGCAAGTAGAGTGGTATGGCCACTCTGGGCTGTACCAAGTCTAGGGCCTAAGGCCTTGGGTTCAAGTGCTGACTGCAATTTGTGATCTTTAGGACTCAGGACTTAACCTTTATGGGTCTCAGTCTGTCCAAGAGTGAAAGGAAGGTATTGAACCAGATAGAAACTTGGGTCCTTTCTATCTCTCTGCCTGCGACCCTGCAAACTGTTGAGTTCTTCCCCAGCCTCAGGCAATTGCTTTCATGGGAGCCAGCCTTTGCAGGACTATCCCTTCCCTTCATTTTAAGCTCTGTGGATATTTTCATTTAAAAAGACTTCAAATGTTTTTCCTTTAAAATCAGCCAAGAGTCCACAAGGCCGTTGGGAGGAGGGGGCAGCACTAGGATGGGGTGGGGGAGATGCTTATTTCCCCTTTATATGTTTTGAACATACCTGAGTATATTTATCTACATATACATACATACATACATGAAAGTTATATGTGTGTGTATATAGTGTTTGTATGATATAAATGTGTATCTATGCATATAAGTTTAGATGTGTAGACACACCGACACATACTGTCTCCCTGGATCCAATGAAAGCTCCATGGTGTCAGGGAGTATCTCTCTTTAGTCTTTGCTTTCCTAGCAGCTAACACAGAAGGTGCTTAATAAATGTTTGCTTTCCTTTTTGGCCAAATGACCTCTGTGTGGTGTCTTTTGGAGGTAGCCTGTCACAGATAAAGGAGACACCTTTCTGGCTTCCCAGAAAATGCCTTTGCTGATGAGTGGCTAGAACATTCTGGAGGGTGAGTGGGTATCATTTTATTAGCTCTGTTCATAGATTGCTAGAATTCATTTTTCTCAATTAGCAAGTGCTTCATTCTGTTCCCTGTCTGCCTCCCCCCAACCCCCAAGAGCATCCGTGCCTGCTCGCCTTAGCTTGCTGGGCACCAGTCTGTTGGAGAGACCATCCTTTCACTGAACCTATTCATGTGAGCACAAATAGGATTTTTGTCTCTAGGTCAGTAACGTGAAGTCCTAAGCCTTCAAATTCGACTGAACAGTAAACAAAAGATCAGAGAATGCAGAACTGGGATTTGGCAGGGACCTCGGAGTCCGTCTAATCCAGGCTATGCCTGATCAAGAATTACCTCCATGGCGTTCCTGACATGTGGTCGGTCAGACAGCATTGCCTACGGAGGGGAGGCAAATTCAGTTTTGGGGCATTTCTCAATCTTAGGACATTTTTCCTGATATCAAGGATAGCAAATCTGCTCCTTAGGAACACCTTCCCCTCCTGCTGGCTCCAGGTTCTGCCCCCTGGGCCGAACACAACCATGATAATCACTCATCTCCAGGACAACCTTTCGGAAAGTGGAAGGTAGACACTCTTTCCCCTTTTTAGTGTTCCCTCTTCAGGCTCAGCACCCCCCCAGACCATCCAGCCAATCCTTGTGGCATGAATCTGAGAATGTGGCCAGTTTAGTCAGCCTCCTCTTTGGGTTTTCCATTTCAATCAATGATATTCCTAAAATCTGGTAGTCAGAACTGAATGCAGAAGTGAATGTAATCACTCAATTAGCAAGTATTTGTAAGTCAGCTCTTGCATATGGGATCCAAGTACAAGGAATGAAATGGTTCCTTCTGCCAATGAGCAGCTAGGTGATGTGGTAGGAGGAGCCCCAGATCCAGAGTTGGCAAGACTTGAGTTCAAATTCAGCCTGAGACACTTAATGGCTGAGTGACCTTGGGCAAGTCACTTTCCCTCTGTCTCCCTTAGTTTCCTTATCTGTAGAATGGGAGTAATAAAAGCACCTGCCTCCCAGGGCTGGGGTGAGGATTAAATGAGATGCCAGTAAAGCGCTTTGCTCTCTGTAAGGAGCTATATAAATGCTGGCTGTTGCTACATTGCAGTGAGGGAGCCAAGTGCTGTATGGATGGAAAGTGACTAAATACAAACAAACACAATGCCATTCAACACAAAGAGGTGTGTGTGGGGGCGAGCACTAGCATAGAGTGTATGTATGGATGAGGAATCAGGAAAAGCTTGAAGGACAGGGGTAAAGGCAAGGAGTGAGATGTACCAGGCACGGGGGAGGTCAGTGCAGAGGATGGAGCTTTGTGAGAGAAGAACAAAGATACAGGCATTCTGAGATGCAGGGATCAGGAGGATGGAGGGCATGGCAGACTGGGGGTGGCTGGGAAGAGGGGGGCAGAATCTTGTGTATGAGGCACAAGGAGCTGGTGGCTTTGACTGGGGCCACAGTGTCCAAGGGGGATTAATGTATAATAAGCCTAGAAAGATAGGCTGAAGGCTGCCTGGGATGCTCCAGATACATCCTTTTCAGTCCAAAGATCATCTTTCCTAGCAGTGAAAACAAGTAAAACAACGGAGGTCGGCAGATATGGCTGCCCATCATTCATGTGTTCACAAGCCCCATCCCTGCTTTCATCTGCCTCTTTGCCTGTTACAGCCTCAAACAAATCCTCCCGGCTCTCCTTCATGCTCTTGGCTTTCCCCACCAGTCTGAGTTCTGGCCCTTCATATGCTGTTCTGGTGGGGCCAACCACACTAGGTTGGAGGGTTCACCTTCGTTACCTGCACTGGCTCCATCCCAAAGCTGAGGCTGACTGATAGACCCACTGTGTACCTACATCATCCCCCTGAATAACTGCCCTTATAGTTCGCCATTCGAATTGTGGATGCTGGTGTCTTCAGAATCCATTCTGGAGGCAATAGAGCTTTACTTCTCCCAGGAGAATTGCATGCCACTTGGACAAAGGTTTTTCATGTGTTTTGTGTCTTGGTCCCCTTGGCCAGCACTCTGGTAAGATGTATGGACCCCTTCTCAGAATCATGATTTTAAATGAATAGTATAAGATGTATAGGATTGCAAAAGGTTAGGACTTGCTAGGTGAGGAAGTGAATAGAATGTTGTGCCTGGGACCAGGAAGACCAGAATGAAAATCCAGCCTCAGATGCTTCCTGGCTGTGTGTCTCTGGACAAGTCACCCCACCACTGTCTGCCTCTGTTTCCCCAGCTGTAAAATAAGGATAAAAACTGCACCTACCTCACAGGTTGTTATAAGGACAAAGTGAAATAATATCTGTAAAGTGTTTAGTACAATATCTGGTACATCATAGATACTTAATAAATGCTTATAAAATGAAAACAACTCTACTGAAATATAATAAAAATGGCAATTACAAAAATATTGAAAAATATTTGAAAATCCCCAGTTCATAGACCCTGGTTCAGAACCCCCTGCACTGAGATGTTACCTACCTGTCCCAGACCTGCCCTTTCTCTGCTCTGTTGGACACTGGGCTCCCATAGCCTTGTGTGCATCCTAGGCTCTGCTTGAGGTTCCTCACCCTCAGTCTTATACATTTTAAAATGGACTTTTTGTGCTTCGAATTTCCCTTATGGAGCCAGTTTTACTTTGATAGTCAAAACTGGACCCAAAGTAGCAATTCTTTGTCCGCCATTCTAAGGATGAAATTATCATTAAGGGAGGCCAAAGAGTTCCTTATGTGCTGTGCTTTCAGCAGAAGGCTGGCTGGGTAATTGAAGTTCCACATCATGCCTGCAGGGAACCTGCACACAAGTCTGGTGGCCTCGGCCCCAAACTCCTCATCTCCTTCTCTCTTTTGACCAGCTAGTCTATAGTATTTATTACCTCAGTATTGCTCCAGCTTTTTCCTTAGTCTTCATGAAGTAAGTTGAGTTTAACCTGAACTTTGAAGGAATCCCTAGGATTCTGAGAAGAGAAAGGAGAATATCACAGGGATGGAGTGGGGAGAACAGCACTGGCAAAGGCATGGAGACAGGAGATGAAGCATCATGTGTGAGGAATAGGAAAAATACTATTTGGCTGGAATATAGAACTCAAGTAGGGAGATAATGTATAATGAGGTTGGAAATTTAAATTTGAATGCCAAAAGAAGAAAGCTTTATTGATCCAATAGACAATTGGAAGGCACTGAAGTTTCTTAAGGAAGCACGAGGAGCAGTCTATACTCTAGGAAAATCAATTTGGCAGCTTTGCGAAAGATGGAGTAGAGAGGAGAGAGATTAGAAGTCAAAATACCATGTCAACAGTTCCAACAAGAGCTGATGAGGGCCTGAGTATAAAGAGAAGGGGGTATATAGCAGACATGTTTGAAGGAGGAATTAGCAAGATTGGGGATTGACGAAGTATTTGGGGTAAAGGTGAGCAGTGTCAGAGTTCTCCTCCCTTGGGAATTCCACTGGATGCCTGGAACGATGGCGGTGCCCCTTATCTAAAAAGGGAAGGGGATTCTCTCATGGGATTAGAACCCCATTTTGCTCCTTGCCTTTCCCTTTCTAGTCAGTTCTGTCAACTGGGTGAGATAATCCTCCATTCAATTTTTAACAATCTTCAGTCTTGGCGGTATCTGCCCACTAGTGGTGGCAGCCACCATGATGCTATTTTGTAAGGGCTTTATGAAATGCTTTCCTTTTCAGGGAATTGAGTCTGGCAAATAGCATCACCTCCTTTTGGAGGTGGAAGTGGGCCCAGATGGGAGAAATGACCATTCAAATGTCAATTAATTCCTAAATGGTTGAGCTGAGACTGAAACCCATTCAATGAACAAACTTTTATAACCACTGGGGATACAACAAATGAACAAAAACAATGCTGAAATAGTCCTTACTGTCAAGGACCTTACATTCTAATGGAGGAGACAGAATGGGCATGTAGAGGTATAAAAAAGAAAGTAGAGAGAAGGTGATCTCACTCTTTACCAGTTCCAAATCCACAATATCACAGCCTACTGCATTGCCCTGGGTCAATTTTGAGTCTCCCTGAGTGACAGTCTTTTTACCTGTCATTTAATTGCTCCCTATAACATGGGTCCCTCCTCCACAATTACAATCCAACTGATCTGCTAGCTGTTTCTCATACCAGGATTCGATCTCCCACCACCATGCTCTTGTACATGCTGTGCTGCATGCCTGCCTACCTGTCAGAATTCCTATTGATTTTCTTTTGGACCAGAATGATGACTTTTAAAAAATCTCTGTTGGGAAATTTCAGAGTTGAAGGTCTCCACTAATGCACAATAGCAGCTTGTCTGTAACTCCCAGTCTCAAGGATGCCTGAGGTGAAGCGACTTACCTAGGGGGATCAATATGTGTCTGAGCCAGTACCTGAAGGTCTTGACTCCCAGATTAGCTTGCTATTTAATCATTCTGCCAAGATGTTTTAAAGACTTTACATGCTTTCAGATGATATTGATCACATAAGTTTGCTATATCTAATTATAAGTAGACAATGGGCAGAAACTCTCCACCACATACAATGTTATGCCCTCCCAACACTGCCAACCTGCACGTTACTTCCAGGCTGGCTTAGCCTTATCTGATTTTGCTGATTGACCTTCTAGCTATTATTTTTGTATGTGTCCTATCACATGGCTAGGAATTTCAGTCATGACTGATTGAAATATCGAATTCTGTCATCAAGCTTCCAAAAAGCCCACTCAAATTCCTGGGCACATTCACAGGGCTGCCAGGAAGCTCCTCAGAGGAAGGGCCTAGGTTCTTTGTGCCCTCGTCAGTGGTATTAGTCTGGTGAGTAGATATTGACTGAGGCATTCACAGGCATTGAACCAGAAGGGAACCCTCTCTATAGTGGCTGCCGGCAAACCTGTTGTGGGGGCTCAGAGCTACTCAGCTGGAACAAACTTTTTTTTTAAGCACAATGCATCCACTCATGTTAAGCGTTGTTTCAAAGAATACTGAAATTTATGGCTGTGAGTTTTATTTTTTTTTAAATCTGTATGTAAGAAAAATGGAATGCCATAAAAATTCCAAGTGACTCCCCCCAAAATAAAACAAAACAAAAACCAGTGAATATACCACTCCAGAATGGCTTTCAATAGTCATTGATGAAAAAAAAATGACACGGCATTCAGTCACTTCATTCACAACCACAAGCCCTTCCTCTATGGAGGGAATAATGCTCATGTTTTCATGGAAACAAAGATAAGGCATTTCCCAGGGGGGAGAATAAGCCAAGGTCCTCTCTGACCTTCCTTTTCCCAGGAGAACAAAGCTCTGTTCATAGGATCATAGAGCCAGACCGGGGAAGGGGCCCCCAAGGCTATCCTCCTCATTTTACAGGTGAGGCACCTGGATCCTGGAAAGATGCAGGGAGCTGTTCAAGGTCTATAAATACTCATTTCCCTCCTCCCTCTCACAAGGAAAGTAAGTAGGTGTCATTGGTTCACCCTATATTTAATTTAACCCAACCCACATTTCATAATAATCCTCTTAATCATTGTTAGCATCTGTGGAGGACGTTCCATTTTGCAAAGCCTTTTACACCTTTACATTTACCATGATTTCATTTGATCCCCAGAACAGCCCTGGGAGCTAAGTGCTATTTTTGTGCCCATTTTACAGGGGAGGAAACTGAGGCAGACAGAACTTAAGTGGCTTATCCAGGGTCTCAGCTAGTAAGTGTTGGAGGGTGGATGTGAACTCAGATCTTCTTAACTCCAGGACTGTCCTCTATTTCACCATGGATGGTATTTCATGCCCAGGGGTTGTTTTGGCTTTGTAGTTATAACTAGCAGTAAAATATATGAATTCATACAGTCCTTACATTTGGATTTACAATATAAGCAGTCACCAATCAATTAATACAAAAAAACATTTATTAAACATTTACAAAGTGCCAGGCATTGTGCTAAGTAACAGGGTTGCCAAGGCAAGCAAAAAAGCCCCTCCACTGAAGGAGTTTGCGTCCTAATAGGGAGACACACAACAGGGAAAGAGAACAGATGAAATATTGTCTTGTAGGAAATGCACCAGCAGTAGGGAAAGACCTGGGAAGGCTTTTTGCAGAAGGCTGGCTTAAATAAAAAACATAAAGGCAGGATTTAGAACTTCTTTTGCAAGTTAAGAAATTACCTGCCATGAGGCCTTCAGTGGTATCCAGATTATGAGGCCTGGACCATTTTCATTTTTGTCTAGGTAGTCCCCGTGCCTCTTGTGATGCCTGGCACCTAGTAGGTATTCAATAAATGTTCCTTAAATAAATGAATGGCTCTCAGGGTTTGAAAAAAGAAAAAAAAACTCTTTGTCAAGAATCTTGTAAAACTGAAGTAGAAAATATATTGCTTCCCAGTCAGTTAAAAGGGTCTCAAGCCTTTTGGGGCTCATTGGTCCCAGAAGGAGACTCCTTCATCCCAAAAGCATTGACACAATCGATGATGTCATGGGATGGATCCTTATCTTGCCCCAGGATGAATGAATTTAGTGCACTCAGAAATCCCTTTGGTGCCAGCGTTCACCGTGGCCTTCCATTGGACTCTGAAGCCACCAGCTCCTGCTAGACTGGACTCAGATGCTTGTGCCAAAGCAATAACTTGTCCATATCTCAGTCATGCCCATGTCTCAGAGATTGCTGTGAATGAACATTGTCTGTGTTGTACAAGGAGAGTAAGGAGTTAAGGGGCCTAGAGTTGAGACCTCTTGGGTTTCTATCCCAGCTTTAACCCATCCTGGCCCAGCCCCCTTTGGGAAATAACGTTACCTGTGAGTGTCCTGGGCACCTCTGGGCTAGAGGCTGCACTACTGCTGCTGACCCGACATGTTTGTGTTTCATTTGCATTTTTTAAGGAAGGCATTCTTTGGTTGTAGAAGCATCACGTGTGTGTGTGTGTGTGTGTGTACATGTTCACACATGTGCATTTAAGGTATACACACATGCATTTGGTTTTGAGGGGTGGGGTAGTATGTTGATAGGATGTGTGGTCTGGATCTGTGATTGGATCATTGTATGGGATCCCTAGTGTGTAAACACCCTCCATGAATGCAGAGTATCTACTCCTCTGTGACTCAGTCTTGGAGAGTTTCTTGAGGCCATTATTAGGTTAAGTGCCTTGCTCAGAGTCAAAGAGCACATAGATGACCAAGGAAGGATCTGAAGCTAGCTCTTCTTGACTCCAAGGCTGGACATCTTTATACTTTTCCTCTTTTTTTCTTTCCCATCCCTCCCCTTCTTTCTCCTTTCTTCCCTCCTTCTTCCTCCTTCTTGATAACTATGAAGACCACAGCCAAATGTAACCCAGTGGAGTTATGCTCTATGTTCATTCTGTCTGTGACTCCATCTACAGACCCTGAGGCCTATAGAATCAGTAACACTTGGGATCCCATTCATCAGTGTTATTAGAAATGGCATCTTTTTCTGGTATTTCATGGGTCAAGCCTGGCACTTTGTTAAAATTAGAATTAAACTATGAGACATTGTCTATTTAAAATGACCCATTTGACCTTCTTGTAAAAGATGATTGACGGCATTCCAGAGCAGGCACACATCATGCTGCTTGTAATTTAGCCTTGTTGCCTAGTTCCAATGCTGAGGAGATGTGGGTCCACAGTACTGTACCTTGAGTGTGGTTCCATCTACCATATTGTGAGAGAGGCATTGTTGGACTGGGCAGTATACAGGGAGGGATGGTCAAGATGATGAGGCATCTTGGAACTATGTCTTCCAAGACTCAACTGGAGGAACTGGAGTGTTTGCCATGTAGAAGAAAAGGATAAGGCATGTTGTCCTCAGGGTTGGAAGGCTGTCTTGTAGAAAAAGGATCACATTCTTTCAGTTTGGCCCCAGAGGACAGAATTAGGAGCAACTGCAAAGTTAGGCTTGAGGTAGGAGGAAAAATCCTGCTAATTGGAGATGTCTAAAAGTGGCTCCGGCTACCATGGGATGGAGAGGATTTACTGTCGTTAGAGCTATCTAATGAACATTGCACTCCTAGTCAAGTACGATGGAGAAGAAAGTATTGGATAGACATTGGACTAGGTAGACATTAAGGTCCTTCCCAACCTAAAATTCTGGGAAATTTGGAGAGCCCCTCAACTTCTGTTGACTCCATAGGCTTTGGGGGAAGAACTCCAGCCTGGACCAGTCATGGTATATCCCAACTTAGGGGGCTTATTTTCTTTTATTAAACTTCTTTTCAATGAATAATCACTTATTTTTTCCCCTCTCTCCTCCCCATTGACTAAGGGGGAAAAAGAAAAACAGCTGGGGTTCAGTTTTACTGGCCTAGCTGACATGTGCCAACAAGTAAAGAATAAATCTGTATCAAAATAAATCAATATGAAGTGGCCTCTTTGATCCCAGCACCTCTCAAAGCTTGTTAGTTCTTTTCTCTTTTCCTTTCTATTTTCTTTCTTTCTTTCTTCTTCCCTCTTTTTTTTTCGTTGGGGGAGGGTGAGGCAGAAGAGGCTAGGGTGATCTTTCTTTTTTGCTCTGGGGAAGCCCTTCCCCCAGCCCATAGCCTGGCTCTGCATTCTCCAAGTCCTGCAGCAGCCCAAGGAGGCCCCACTGGAGGTTGGAGGGTCATTCTTTGTTGTCTTTCTGGCTGTTTATTTTGTTTTCTTCCCTCCCAGTCCCAACTTCCCTCTGAGGACTGCATTTCTGCAGGAATCCCAACCCTCCCATGGCCAGGATCCCAATTCTTCCAGCCCATTTGATGCAGCCTCTGTGAAACTACATCATCCCAGCTCAGGCCACCATTGGCCTTGGTGAAGCAAGTCTTCCCTAAGTGGCCACAGCTCAGACCCTGGACGCTAGAGTCTATTTGGTAACCTCATTAGTGAGCAGGGCAGCACTTCATTACAATTTAATAACATGACCACCATGAGTCATCCCTTGCTTTATAATAGGTGACAGAAGTTTCCACAGAGCTCCTCCAGCCCCACTGATGGTTGTGAAGAGGCTCAGAGATGGGGAAGGACTTAGCCCGAGTGGCAGAGGTAGTAACCAGTGAAATCAGGATTTGAATCCAAGTTCTACATCTCTAAACCCAATGCTTCTCCCCACAGTCCCATCAGCTTGTCTGATGAGGCAGTGAAGTGCAGTGGAGAATAGTGTTTTAGAATCAATTCCATCTCCATCTGGGCAGTGGTTTTCTGATGGAGGAAATGATGTGGTTTGCACTCACTGCTGTCCAAGGACATTTCCATCTCTAGATCCAAGCCTGTGACAACCAGTGACTTAAATACAGAAGAGGGAGGTGGTTGGAGGAGGAAGCATTGAGTGAGAAGCTAATGAGAGAAGAATGATTTAGGAAGGAAGCCTATCACATACAAGCTCAAAGGGAATGACAATACATTTGGGGTAGGATAAAGTCAGTGAGGAGCAAAGGGGAAGGTAAGGACAGTGTCTCTTCTCTGTCTCTGTCTCTCTGTCTCTCTGTCTCTCTCTCTCTCATGAAGAGTCAGCAATAAGGTTCAAGCTCCCCTTAATTTATTCACAGCCACTTATGGCCTTTATGGAGCTAGAGCCTCCTCCTGGTAGAGAGCCAGCCTCATAGTCAGGAAGATGTGGGTTCAAGATTTGCCCTGATACATATTAGCTTTGTGACTTTGGAAAGTCATTGAACCTGCCAATGCCCAAGATGACTCTCTAAGGCTGTAAGGTGCATCGGTAGACCAAACAATATTGGTTAAAGGAGTTTCCTGGCAATTTCATGTCCTAGTAAAATCCCAGATCCCGTCCCTCTCCCTATCCCAGAGCAGACCAAGAACAGACTTAGATTCTACTTCCAGCTCTACTACTAACAGGGTGTAGTGATCAAATCCCTTTCACCTCTACACTTCTGTGTCCTTAGTCATAGAATGAGGAGTTTGCTATTGGGTGGCCAATGGCCAGTATGTTACAGAGGAGATTCCTTTCAGGAGGGGGCTGGACCAGAGACCCATGAGTGAGTCCACAGCCCTTCTCAACTCTCATATTCCACCACAGTAGGATTTTGCCAATCTGCTTATTGATTTTCCTATGATAAATACTGATTTTTTAAAATTAGAGCTGAAACTTTCCACATGTGTTGTTCTCCCCCAATGTGAGCTTCTTGAGAGAGAGGAGATTCTTATTTTTCTCTTTGTAGTCCTAGAGTTTAGCATGGTGTTTGTATATGATAAACACAATGCTTTTGTCAGTCATTCATTCACTCATTCATCTTCCCTTGGGGCCACTTTCTCCCACCTTCCAGATTGCCCTCACATCAGTTTGGAGCCTGGACACACAAGTTTAAGCCTCTTGCTCAGAGGCTGGCCCTGTGTCACAGCTCAAGTGTAGGGCACCTCTGGCGCCGAAACAGAAACCATGCAGAATTTCATGTTCCATTATTTTTAGAACCGACCATGTCTGTCTCTAATAGGAATTCCATACAGCAGAGCTTCACTGTCCTATTTTCTCCTAAGAAGAATGAATGGGTGAATGAACAAATGAACCCTCGAAATAACACACTGAGTTCCCCCATCCTGATTCCATCGTGACCCAGAGGAAGAGGTTTCTGTCTTGCCTACGGACAGCAAGCAAAACGTTGCAAAGTTTTCCCAAAGAGACAACTTCAGTGGCTGAGCTGGGAAGGCAGGTTGCCCAGCGGTGATGTATGAGGGCTGAGGCTCAGCAGCCCAGCCACTCAGAGGGTGGGAGCTGCTCTGTGATTAATGGTGTTTATATTTGACACAGGCTTCCTTTATTTATCTGCAATACAGTTTAGCGATTTTTATCAACCTCCTGAATGAAAAATATTCCGTCATACCCATATAGCCGTGTAAATTGAGTAGAGTCACTTTTTATTCTATCTTTCCGCCTTATCATCCACACAGTAATTTTCTAGCAGGGGTTTGATATGGAAAGGCTGGATTTAGCCGTACTTGACACAAAGCATCTTCAATTTCCCCTAAAAGTTCGGGCTGCTCTTGGAAATGTGTGTGTGTGTGTGTGTGTGTGTGTGTGTGTGTGTGTGTGTGTGTGTATTTTTAAGCTCACTCTCTCATCCTCTCATCCAAGCAATTTCAGGATTTGAAAGAATAAAGATAAAATGAACAGACCTGGATGAGGAAAACGCAGCTAATATGAAAACATCTAATAGCTGGAAAGGCAGTTTGTAGTCAGAGCTGCTTTGGAGGGGGGTCTGGGCCCAGCACTCAGGCACGCTTGTGTAGGCCTACTTTCTCCTAATCAATCATCATCCAACTCCAATCAGCGTTGGGGCAGAGCCGATCGTTCATCCCGGGAGTAATTTCAAAGTTGAGTCTTGTAATGGACCCGTCCAGGACATTCGTCACGGCAATAATAGAGCTAATGACACCCCAACTAAGAAAGGAGAAGAAAAATAAAATCTATCTCCTTGTTGTGCTATACAAGAGGCTCAGGCGCAAATGGGCACATGGCTGTTTAGTTCTTGAGGAGTGAACAGCACTGATCATGTAATGAGTAGATGGGGATAGTGATACATTTGTGATGAACTTCTAAAAAATAATGAATTAATCAGTATTCTGCCTGTGAATCTGGCTTCTGAGATGAAGCTTAAAGTTACATATTCTTTGGAAACATAGAGGGAAATACCATCCCAGAGTTTTGTCTAGAGTGCTGGACTCAGGAAGCCCTGACACTTAGTGGCTTTGGACAATTCACTTAACTTCTCTGAGCCCCAGTTTGCTTATCTGTAAAATGGACCTAGGTCCCAGAAAAATTAGAAGGGTTAATAAAGATTATGTCTATACAATAGTTTGAAAACTGTAGGATGCTGTAAAAATTCCAACACATACTGATTCTGAAGATAGCCCCCAGCATCCCTGTGTTGCCTACAAAGTTGTAGATTATGCTCCAGTATTTCAAAGTGCAACATGCAGAAATAATTCTCTCCCTGAATGCCCTAAGACGATTAGTGCAGAAAGTCCTTTAGAGAGTGGCACTCAGGAACTGTCTTTTGCAGCTTTCTGTGGTCTCTCGAGAAATGCCTCGTTTCAAAGGGAGGAGGGAGGGAGGGAGGGAGTGACCAGAGGCTTGAGATTCCTTTGGGAGGGTCCTGTGACTTTTTTCCACACTGTTTTTACATTTCCCCAAAAATATTATAATGGTTTCCCCCAAACCCATAATCCCTAGGGACCTGCCATGTCTTCATTTGGGACTTAGTGTGATGACTGCTATGGGTTCAACCCACCCTAAGGAGTGATGCTTCCCTCTCTTTTAGGAATATGACTAAAGAAATCTTTCCCCCACCCCCACACCACCCCCAGTTCAGCAGTCTGTCTGATCTACATTTATTGAGCTCCTGCTTTGTTCTGAGGTCTGTGAGAGGTACTGGAGACACAAAGACTCCAACACACACGGATCTAGCATTCTCTGGTAGGAGATAACCAGGGTCTGTCCAGCCCACAAAGGGGGCCCTCACCCCTGCGTAATCTAGGTAGCCTGCTATCCAAATGAGGTTTGTGGTCCTTGGCTTTGTACTGGACCCAAAGTGTGTGTGTGTGGGGGGCAAAACCAAGGCTATTGAGTTCCTTGTTCTCAAATATGTGCCCCCATCCCCTAATAGGATCCCTTTTAATGGCTTCTATCATCCTTCTTGTCTCTGAAAGGCATCTTCTTTGAAGGAATGAAGAAGAGAATGAGTCATGCATGGGTGCTTTGCCTGGAATTATGAGAAGGAAGAGGCAAGAAAATAGTCTAGCCAAGAGTCATACACACACACACACACACACACACACACACACCCCAAACTTTTTAGCACACAAGCCTGAGCTCTATGGGCCAGACTATTGCTGTTGATAGGAGATTTATTCCATTATGTCACTGACATCCTTGTAAAAATATAAATTAAAAAACAAAATGAGGTCCCAGGTTCTCCTCTTGGCCCTGTATTTCAGAGGTAGCTGGAGGCTAAGCACGGGTTCTGCCTGTCTGCCCCCCTTCCACCTCCAGCACACCTGCAAGCTCAGCCCAGCATGAAGCCAAGTCTGAATAGTTGGAGCCCAACTGTGTGTTTCTAATTAATTATTTCCACCCCATATCCAAGACTTCCTTGCTCTGAGGCCCTTCACTTCAACAAGAGACACTGCCTCCGAACTCCACAGATGTAAAAATATAATAAAACAAAATTCTCTTCTGATCGCCATTTATCTTCAATTGTCCCACCTTCCAAGAGGCTAGAGAAGCTCTGGTTTGCACCACCAATTCTCAGCTCCTCCCTTCGTGTACTTTGTCGTCTTCAACTTGAAATATCCTTAAACAGTAGGTGGGCACCAAAGCCCCTACTACAAAGATTCTCCTAAAAGAAACCAGCTGAGCTCTGCCTAATGACAAATGGAATACCAGAGCTCTGGGGGATGCAGCCATAGTGAAGGGGGAGTGCATGCCATTGGGTGGTGAGAGGAGAATTCTTCTTTAGAAGAATCTGCCCCGAGGGAGGGAGGGTGTCTGCCTTTCATTATTCTTCTTCCTGATCCTGCTCTTTGGGTTGTGCATTTATTTTGGAGAAATAGAGTCTATTTGCAATTTTTGTTTGTTTTTACCCTGTGTGAGCCACTCGTCATTGGGGTTGATCAGATACTAACTAGAATGGCCTTGATAGAAAAACAGGTATACTCATTCATGGTTCGTAAAATTGAAAGCTGGTAGTTTAAGGCAAAAGATTTGGAAACAATCCTCCCTTTGCCACCAATAATTTCATTATTAGGAATATTCCCTGAATGTGCTCCTCCCAAAAAAAGAAAAAGAAAAGAAAGAGCTTTCTGTTCAGTATAATTTATAAGGTCAACAAAATGGAAATGATCTCAATGTCCAACAACAGGGGAATGGTCAAATAAATTGTGCCTCATTGAGTTTATGAGATGGAACTAAGAAGGAGGAGTGTCAGGGACACAAAGGAATTGGGACAGACCTTCGTGAAACAATGTGTGGTGAGAGGGGAGGAGGGAGGGAGCAGAACCAGGAAAAAATCTATTTCACAGGAACTGTAACAGTATCAGAGAAAAAATAAAGGAGAGGTGTCCAAGAAAGAATCATGGTGGAAACAGAGACAAGTGACCACAAAATTGTATTTCAAAACTAACAAATGAATCAATTGATTATATTCATTCTCAGTAGTCTGATCATAGTGTATCATTTAGTAAAGATGGACAAAAGTCTGTAATCGCCCCTGTGTTTTATAAGGAGTTCCCTGTTGCAAGACAAGCATCAACTTTGGCCTCTGTGGTTTACCTAGAATTGATTGAATTATTCTCTGTGTCAGATGGAAAAGAGTAAAGAAATAGGAATCTGATCATTAGTAGCCAAATATTCAGCAGGACTGGCTTCTGCCATAAACTACTTGATTGATATGGAGCTACCGGACACCCCCAACGTCCTTGATGTTGTTTTGTAATCTGGGAGCCATGTTTGAAGAAGGATGTTGATGAGGATCTTGAGCATGGCAGGGGGCTTGAAATCATATCACATGAGGACAGTTGATAGGGAATACATGTGTTTAGCCTGGGGAATAGAAGACTTGGAGGTAGGAAATCCTACCTGTCTTTGGGTATCTGAAGGTCAACCAGGTATGAAAGGCATTAGACTTGCATTGCTTGTGTCCAAGAAAGGCAAACAAGGAGTAAGTAGGAGATGGCTTTGAGCTCAATGGAAGAAAGAATTTTCTAATAATGAGAGCTGAGCAAAAGAAAAAGAGCCTTATTTGAGAGGTAGTGGCTGCTCCATCTCTGGAGTTCTTCCAAAGGAAGCTGAATGATTCTTACCAAGGATATTGTAGAAGGAAGCTGACTTTGTGTGGGAGTTCAAGTAGATGAACTCTAAAATCTCTTCCAGATGCCAAGAGCTGATGACTTTATCATTTATCCCTCCTGGTTCTTTGCTGATGTCCATTTCCAGTTTGCTGGATGCCCCTGAGAACCTAGAGTCATTATGATGGAGCCTGAGCTGGCTGAGGAAGAAGAGGAAAGGTCCTTGATTTAGCATGCCCAGGTTCACCATCACAATGTATTTTATGTTTCTTGAACTCAACATAAATTTCATACCAAAGTCACACCCTCCCCATGTCCTTGGATTTACTCTGTTGTGGTGGGAAGAGAGGGGAGGAGGGGTTACACCATCTTCCTATAGTTAATTTGTCTTCTGAAAAACCAACCAACCAACCAGGATCCTTTAAAAAGCTTCCCTCAAAGGGTTGTGCAGGTACATGTAATATTTAGATGATATTTGAATTACTTAGAGAAAGACATAAAATTGACTTTTTAAAAATCATTTTCTTTTATTCATTTTTTCACTCCTAGAGTGATCAGAAAGGTTAACACTTGAGCACAAAATGTGGATAATGAGTTGGTCACATGGTGAGAATCACATGGTGAACTACTCATGTGGCACATGTATACCTATGAAATTCAAAGAGATAGCAAGGAACCCGCCCCCCAACCCCCACTTTTGGCCTTTGTTGATAATGGTGATGGTATTCTGTGTCTATTACAAAATGAAGATGGTTTTGGGGTTCGCTGCTTATTTTTCTAGAGGGGAATAAAGTCCCTTATTTGTTTTTAGAAGCAGTATATGGAACTTCTTTGAGAAGTTTTATTCATCACAAGGCATCAGCTTCCAACTGAGCATGGCTAAGGGCCAAGGAGAGAAGACTGCTCTCATTTGGGCACATGGGCTTGCAGAAAACCAGCAATCAGTGGAATTCTTTGTAGCCGTTTACTTTGGATCCTGTCCCCTGGAGTTTGGTGGCTCTGGGCCCATAGGATAACCTTCTGGTGAAAGAGCAGGACACATATCTCCCATGATTATTTGTGTTGCTTCCATAAGGACCAAGAGTCTTTGCTTTTGTTTAAACACGAACAGTACAAAAGAAAACAACTCAGACATTAGATTTTCAGTAAGAAAACGTCTCGTATCTTGGAATGATTTTATCTGCTACCTCAGAGAGACAAAACTAGCAGACCCTTTCCTCTTTACCTGTCCAAGCCCTACCTGCCCTGGAGAGCCATTGACCAGGGCATTTAGTCCTTACAGAATCTCCCAGATGGAAGTCCACAGAGAGGGCATCCCTTCCAAGCCCTGTATTAACAAGAACCTCCGCTAACGTGTGCTTGACAAATGACTCCAGTGTCTGCTTGAAGACCCCCCAGTGCAGGAAAAGGAAGCCGTTACCTGCCTACGTGGTCAAGCCCAGTTCACTCCTCTTTCATGGAGCCCAGAAACCAACTATTTTGCAACCAGAATCCAATGCTCTCCCAACTGGAGTGGATTTTACCTGTAAAATCCAGCAAGTGCTTAATTATATTCAAAGATGGAATCTGTACATAAAAATCATTGAGTTAGTGCTAGAAGAGGTCTTAGAAGTGTTCATTTGATAAGAATCCCTTATTTTGTAAGTAAGGATTCTCAAGCTCAGGGAGGTTCAATTCCTGACCCCAGGTCGGATGGAGGAGTGTCCAGGGTTGGAGGGCTGTGCTGTATGGAAGCCATGCTGGGACTTGAGGCACAAGGTCTCAGTGAAAAACCACCTTTTACACTTCAAACCTGGGGGCCTACGGGGAGGTCACAAGAAAGGAAGGAAGCAGAATGGATGACCTCTAGGGCTTCCTCCAGTTCTTGATAGAGTTCTTCTTTTCTTCTTTGCCAACCCAAGATGACCAAACATAGCAATCCTTTGTTCCATGGCTGCAGGACCCCATATGAAAGTGCAGGCCTGTTAAAGGCATGTCAGATATTTACCAGTTTTGGTTTATAATGGGACTTATAAAGCTGTCTGTCACTCATATTGTCTTAGAGGCTTTGCAGCTGCCCCTGCTAGTCCTATCCACCCCACACCCCCTTCTCACACTCAGTCTTCTCTGCTCCTCTGGACACTACTCCAGGGGACACTTACCCATAGCACTGAGCACAAATTGGTTTTGGGGAAAAAAATTAAATGCCTGCTGCTGTCTCTCCCTCCTTCCTCCTCTCTCTTTCCTCATTCCATCCCTTTCACCTTCCTATTCTCCCTTTTCTACCTTCCTTCTCTCCTTCCCTTCTGCTTTCCCTCTATCCCCCTTCCTCCTTCTCTGTGTCCTTCCTTTCCTATTTCCTTACCTCTTTTCCTCTCTCTATCCCTCCTTGCCTTTTCCTTCCTTTCCTCTCTCCTCTTTCCCTTTTCCTTTTCTTTTTCCCTTTCTCTTTCTACCTTCCTTCTTCCTTCTTTCTTTCCTTGAGTACATAGCAATTGATAATAAATTCACCAAAAAGTAGCCCCAAATTCTGGAATTATTGAAAAATATTCATACTCAGAAATGTTTTTCTACCACTAATAATTTTTTTAAAGAAAAGAGAAAGTATAATTATTTAGTTGGTTTTTTTTTTTTTTGAAACTGAACATTGATTACTTTGGAAATGGAAGAACTCAATGAGAATTATGTGCATGTCAGCCTGCAGAAAACAGACCTTCCATATTGCTTTAGGGAGTTTCTGAAAAGGCTTTACTTAGAACATGCAAGAAATGCTGGGATTAGGAGCATTCTTAATTCAAGTTCTGCTGCAGCTGTTACTGCTACTACTACTAGTATTGCTACTGCTTCTATTACTACTACTACTACTACTACTACCACCACCACTACTACCAGTACTACTACTACTACTACTACTACTACTACTACTACTACTACTACTACCACCACTACTACTACCACCACTACTACTACTACTACCACCACCACCACTACTACTACTACCACCACTACTACCACTACTACTACTGTGTCTGTACTGAGGAGGAGGAGAGAGAAGAGGAACAAAGGAACGATATGCAGTTGCTTTGGTTTCAAACTCACAGATACTAGTTTTAAGCCTAACTCAGACATTTACTTTCTGTGGGACCTAGAGAAATTCATTTGACCTGGCTCAGCCTCAGTTTGCTTCTTTGTAAAACAGGGATAATAATAGTGCCTTCCTCACAAGGTTATTGTGAGAATGAAATGAGGTAACAAACATAAAGTCTTTACAAAACTTAAATTGCAGTAAATAAATCCAGATGTTATCATTATGCAGTGTGTCTAGGTAGCACAGTGGATAGACCTCTGGACCTGGAATCAGGAAAACCTGAGTTCAAGTATAGCCTCAGATACTTCCTAACTGTGTGACCCTGGGCAAATCACTTATCCTTGTTTGTCTCAGTTTCCTCATCTGTAAAATTAGTTGGAGAAGGAAATGACAAGTCATTCAGTATTTTTGCCCAGAAAATCCCAAATGGGGTCATGAAGAGTCAGACAGACTGGGCAAAATTTCTGTTGATGATTTGAGTTATTTCTATGACAGATTTGAAGAAGTCAGCAGTAAACTTTTTCCTTAAATTAGCCAAGAGAGCTTGGTAACAAGTCTCAGCACTGACCTACAACACATCTACAGGTAGAACTCTGGGGATTCTGACAAAGGAGCATGAATCAGAGCTTTACTATGCCCTTTAAAAATGTGTTTCTATCACTAGGTAAATTTAACTGTGAATAAAATGCCAAGATTGTAAGTAGATCTCAGTTTTTGTGCCACTTATTATTTTTTTAATAACTAGATGAATATGCCTTTACATGGGATGGGGTGACCAGGCTAAGCTGTAGAGTTCCTTCCCATTATAAATCAACAGTAGTTTTCTCTCCAATATTAAACAGCTCTGCTTAGCCATTCAAGATGCTCTTGTGAGAGTTGCTGATAGCTGCTTTCCAGAGATGGCTTCTGTTATCCTCAGCTCTAAAGAAGAGGCATTTGTGTCTGACCTTTCCTTTGGTATCAAAAGGAGAAGTATTTGACTTATAGAGGTTCGGAAGAAGGGAGAGACAGAGAGGCATACAGGAAATGCATTGAGAAAGACAGATCGAGATCCAGGGGAAGAGACTGAGAGCTAGAGCAAACAGAGCTTTAGACAGAGATGCAGAGAAACACACACACACACACACACACAGAGGCATACACACATGCACACACACATGCATGCACACACATGCACACACGCACACACACATACACACATACACACACAGATGCAGAGACAGGAGAATAAGGGTGTGGAGAGATCCTCTCATCCCACGTCACAGCCCCTTTTCAAAAGTGGAGGGGAAGTAGACAAACCAGTGTGGGTTTCCATTCATTATGGTTGCTAAGCTGAGTCCTCCATGGGACTGGCTTTTCCCTAAGATTACTTCCTGCCAGGTTCTGGTGAACTCTGCATTCTTTTGGCTTTGAAGTGGGATTGGAGGTTTGGAGTTGGATAAAAGCTACCCCCACCCCACCTTGTTCTTCCGTTCCTTCTTAAACCCATGCTTTCCTAACAATTTCCCATTCCCTCTCAGTTTGGTTCATGGGAACCACCCTTGGTTCATGGGAAAGTCAGTGGACCCCAAAAGTATTGAGCCAGTCCCAGGCAGGCCACATGGATCATTTGCCCTGAGACTTCATGGTTGCCTCTCATAAAAGAAGGAATGTGGCTCTGGGCAAGTTGGCTCTTGGAGACACTATTGTCTGATCTGTCTGGTGACTCCAGGCCTGCTTCTATGGGCAGAGACCCTGGGGAAGGGACTTGAGTCTGCTCCTCTCATCAAAAAGTTGTAAGAAAAGATGTTTTCAGGAGAAGCTCGTTATTCTCATCCAATGAGATCATAAACCCCTGCCTGAACTCATTATCATCGAGACCTTGGCAGGATCCAGAGCACCCCATTATTTTCCCACTAGCCAACCCCCAAACGCTCAGTTACTGATTGTTTGCAGAAAGCAGCTAATCAGGGAACAGCATTGAAGAAAGAAAAGAAAACAACTCGTGCCTGCAGGAAATTACCCAGATTGCAGCCCCATCAGGGGAAACAAAAATGTCTGCTCAAGCTAGTGAAGCCCAGCTTTGTGGGGCTGGCTTTCTTCTGGAGGAAGGTGATGGACTGTGCTCATGCTCTGGCCACAGGCAGGCCGTGCTCCCGGAGCCCTTTTACCTGATTCTTGGGCAATGATGAAGCCTGGTCTCCAGGGCCTCTCCCACATAACAGGAGGCCTGGGGCAGAGAGCTTCACTTTGAGGTGATTGACTCTCGCACGCAGTGAACATTAAGAATTAAATATCAAGTCTAAGCAGTCAGTCTTCAACACTTCCCCCTGCCAGTTCTCACCAGAGGGCAAAGGATGAGAATGGTTCTTCAGAGATCAGACTTGGGGCTTAAAGAAACATGGAGTCAAGAGGAATGGGCAGTGGAGCATGGAACGGCCTTCTTGTTCTCTGAGAGCTTTAATTGCGATTCCCGTTCTATTTTTTCTGGGTTGTGGTGGGTGGGGACACACATGCTATCATGCTTGTTCTCATTTATTTAGGTTTCTGAATCAAATCATGGGATGTCCCATGGGTCAATTCTCTTTCCTGAAGTGAGAGAGCAGGAACCAGGCTGTGATTCCTGCAGTGACTGGTGGGGAGGGGTTGTACTGCCAAGTGTGGATGCCTGAGCTTTCCCAGAAGTTTTAAATTAATCATTTTTTTTTCCTGATACAACCCTTTCCTTACTATCTATCATAATGTTTTCGTCTCTCTCTTTTCATTCCAGGCCTTCTGCTTTATCAAGTAGCCCAACATATTCTGACCTGCCCTTCATTAGAATTTCCCCACACAGAAACCCAGCAGCCACTTCTGAGTCGCCTTTCAGCCCCCCTCATCCATACATCAATCCTTACATGGACTACATTCGCTCCCTGCACAGCAGCCCATCCTTGTCGATGATCTCGGCAGCCCGTGGCCTCAGCCCCACTGATGGTGAGTCTGTGACCCACAAGGATATCACTGGGTAGTCTCCTCTCACTGGACTGCAAGTTTTTCTGGGGATCCTTTTATGGCCATCTTCCCCCATTAGAATGCATGGTCCTTGAGGGTAAGGACTGTCTTTTTGACCTGTGTTTTTATTCCCAGTACTTGGCATAGTGTCTGACTCTAGTAAGCCTTAGGAAGTCTATTTTCTTCCTTCCTTCCTCCCTCCTGCCCTCCCTTTCCTCTATCCTGTTTTCCCTCCATCTCTTCCACTTTCTCTCCTTTCTCACATCATTTTGCATTTTGCATAAAAAGGGTGATGAGTCGTTTGAAGACATCTATACCCAAACTGGAGGTCAGGGGCTTGGTTTTTCTACTTCTCTGGATGCTTGCATATTTAGAGGATGTGTTTGTGTTTGTTAAATAGAGGATAAGACCTATTTTTTTAAAATAAAAAAATTATATTTCCTTGTCCATTAAACAAACAATAAGCATTTATTATGCACCTACTATATGCCAGGCACGATGCTAAGCTCTCTCCTCAATCACATCACATCAGAACATTGCAGTGTTCTTATTGAGTAGTAAATGTTAATGGGTCCTGGCATCCTCAGGATTCTGATGGGATACAGAACAGTACATGGTAGGTCAAGTGCTGGACCTCAGAGCCAGGAGACCTGGATTCTAATTCTGCCTCTAGGGGCAAAGTACTTGACATTCTGTCTCTATTCTCTCTTGCGTTCTTCACCTAGCTTCCAAAGTCATTCACCTCAAGTGCAGTCTTCTGTTTCTGCAATATCCACTCAAATTCAGTGGCCCTGATTATCTCTAAAAGAGAAGCTCATGTCTTCACCATTAAAAACTTTTCACTGGCTACCTCTCATGTTCCCAGCCCATGCACAGTGTCCCATATCCTACCCCCCTACTTTGCATGGCATGTCCCCTGTTCCTGGAATGCCCTCTCTCTTCACCTCCATCCAGGTAGTGAATTGTAGAACTGGACCACAGAAACTGGAATCCTTTGAATCTGAGTACACTCCCCTCCATGAAACCTTTCCTGATTTCCCCACATCTTCATTCCGCAGCCCACCTCAAAAAAATGTTGCGAAACAATTTTGTATATCCCGCTAGATGTACCTGTTGTCTCTGCCAGCTAGTTTATAGCTGTATTAGAATCTGTTTTGTTTTCTATCACCATTGGTTAGCATAGTGCCTGGGACATGCTGTGCTTTCCCTTAATAAAAGCTTTGTGGATGTCTTCTATGTTTATCTCTCCCTCTCGGCTCATTATCCCAACTTTATAATCACTGTCTGGCTGAGTCCCCAAAGGGCACCATGCCCTTCACAATTGTAAGGGTAGCCTTGAAGGCTTGGAGCACTGTCACTCAGAAGCCCCATGCAGCATGTTTCCCAATCTTATTTAACCATTTGGTATCTCTCCAACATCATTTAACAAACTAACATCAGTTAACTGTTTCTAAGAGATGTTTATTGAGAAGCTATGGCAAAGATCATGGTAAAGTAAAGTAAAGTGGCATCACATCAGAAGTCTTAGTACACTCTCCCCCAAGTGACTCCATAGTGCAGGGAAAAGTGGGGTCAAGCTTAGAGAGATAGTTCATGTGGCCAAAAGGCACTCAGTTCCTGATAATTAAAAGCCCATTTCTCCTCGTTTGTCTTCAGTGCCCCCTGTTGATTCTGTCCTTGGGCACTGCTGTTCCAGGGTCATTCTTACATTCCTGATGGGAAGTCCAAAGCTGTCAACTTTACAAAGTTTTCAGGGTCTTCTTCACAGGGATTTGGCTGGGGCTGCTCCATGAGGCCGGCCTGCTGTTTAGAATCCTGAATTCCCTTTCGATTGGCTACTTTTAATCCAAGTCTCAGAGGGAGAGCCTGATTTTCTTCTAGTTTCCTACCTAATCAAAATACACTTCCTTTAAATAGAGGATAAGACCTATTTTTTTAAATAAAAAAATTATATTTCCTTGTCCATCAAACAAACAATAAGCATTTATTATGCACCTACTGTATGCCAGGCATGATGCTAAGCTCTCTCCTCAATCACATCACATCAGAACATTTCAATGTCCTTATTGAGTAGTAAATGTTAATGGGTCCTGGCATCCTCAGGATTCTGATGGGATACAGAACAGCACATGGTAGGGCAAGTGCTACTCATCTCATCTCATATATTATCTAAAAACATTTACATCCTCCTTTCCTCCCTCTCTTCCACTCTCTCTTTTCCTCCCACCCTTCCTCCCATCCTTCCTTTCCCTTCCTTCCTCTCTCCCTTCTTTTCCTCTCCCCCCATGGTATTACCTCACCTTCCACATTCCGTGTGGAATCACCTGTACCCTCACAGGAGAGCGAACTAAAATGCTTAGTTTCACTCCCTCCCAGGAGAAGCCCATCTTTTTGGAGGGTGGGACACAGGCTGGAGATGTAGTCTATATGCCTAATAGCACTTCATCTGGAGAGATGGAGTAGGTAAAAAATTTTGCCCTAGCAGCGATGAGATTGAATCAGAATCCACCTCATTGCCACGGCATTTTATTTACTTTGGACAAGAAAGATAATTTCATTGTGATAAGGAGCTCCCGAAAAGGGATTTCCCCTACCACCTCCAGTTGGTAGCTACTTCAGAGTTTCCCTGGGGCAGTGAGAGATGAAGCCACTCTTCCTGGGTCCCTCAGCCAGGACGTGTCCCAGGTGGGCCTGGCAGCCAGTTAAGGTCTTCCTGACTCTGAGATGAGCTCTCTGGTTACCTGCCACAGCATGGCCTTTCTGCCATCCCATGTTGGTAGTCCAGAAGGAGAAAGTGTGGTTCTTTTCCCTAGTTCCCTTGAAAGCTTGAATTGCACATTGTTGACATCAGCTGTCAAGGGGATGGGAGGACAGGGGAAGAGACTCAGGAGATATCAGGAAAAGAAGCTCTGTTAGTTGTTACATCCACAAACAAGAGAAGAGGAGACGGAGTAACTGAGGGGAATTTAGGACCAAGGCCAGGGAAACCACAACACTTCCAGATTTTGTGAATTTCGCCTCAAGGCTGGTGTAAATCATGGTCCTGTTTGCCCTTCCCCTACTTTAATTATATGGGTTAGGAATGAAATGGATTTAATTGTATAGCAGCACTTTGATGGCCAACCTAGGCTGCTTCCCTGCCTCCCAGGCATTTAGCTAATAAATAATAAAATTAGGATAGCTTATTTTTTCTCAGTTTCACATGGATTATTTTACCTAAGCCTCATAAAAAAACCCTTTAAGGTTAGCAAACTAGGCATCATCAGGTAGTGTAGAAAGTGAATACTAGACCTAGCATTCAGAAGCCTTGAGTTCAAATCCCCCTCTGCCCCTTAATAGCTGTGTGGTCATAGGCAAGTTATTTGACTTTTCCGGGCTTCAATACTCCCATCTGTAAAATGAAGGGGTTGGCCTCAGATCAGAGGTTTATAACCTTTTGTTGTGTAATGAATCCTTTTGGTGATCTGGTGAAACTTCCAGCCCCTTCTCTGAATCTTGTTTTTAAATAATTGAAAGAAATGCTAGATTTCAGTTAGAGGTTGGGAAAAAGTAGATATTATTGTCTCCCCATCCGACTTCACAGACACACTGAAATCTACCCATGGATCCTTGGCTAAAACCTTTGGACTCTTGGGCTCTATGTCTCAGATCCTCTGACCCCTCTGGGACTTGGTCTCCACAGAAGACCTCTAAGTTAGATAGGGAGAAATGGACTGAAGCATCACTTTTAGAGATGAGAAAACTGAGGATAAAGGAATGCAGTGGTCCTCTGAGGTAGCCAAGAGTACTCCAGACTTGAGTGTGAGTCTCACCTCTGACACTGGCTACATGTGTGTCTTTGAGCAAGTTACTTTAGCAATCTGACCCTCAGTTTCTCCATTCAGAAAATGTAAATAGTCATGCTGGCAGTGCTAACGTCATCGGGGTGTTGGAATGAGGGGACATGTAGATGACTTTGAAGATCTTAACATGGTCCATAAATGTTGGCTATTACGATCTTTATTCTCTTGGAACCTAGCATGGTTTCCTGCTGGGGTGTAAGCTCAGTTTTCATGTGAACGGTTTTGGGCAGGTAAAAGTGAGGGCTTCTAAACCTCAGAGCTCTCAAGAGGCCCCCCAGGGAACAGCTGGGAAGTGAGGAGTGAAACACAAGCTATCTTGTGTTTCCACCTCTTCTCAGTGGAAACTTGCTGGGGAGAGCATCCCACCCTTGAGATTGGTCCATGGTCTGAGCACACCTGTTGTTAATTAGCTAGGGGCTGAGAGCACGCATGGCATTCACGTGCAAACTATGCAGCTGGGAGAGCTTAAGTAGGGACAGGAAAGCCTGAGGGCCCTTTCTTGCTGCGGGGTCCCCTCTGAGGGTCCCTCTCCTCTTCCACTCCTGTCCTCTTGCTGTATGATTCTTGCTCCGTGGGAGGAGGAGGGTTCCTCTCCCCTGGGGAAGAACTCACCCTGCATGTGGATACATAACTAAGACCCTGAATAAAGCCTACCACCTTGTTTGACTCTGGAAAGTCTCTTCTCTCCATACGTTTATCTGGCTGATCACCTGCGAAAGGTAAGAAGACTCAGGTAGCCCACGGTCATTAGGCCAAACAGTTTCCATGCACAGATGACGCAGGAAGAGCAAGATGAGAGCCCCCTCTTCTCCCCTCCTCCTCGCCTTCTGCCATTCTCTCTTCTTTCATCTCTGTCTCACATGAAGAAGTGACCTTTGACCTTGCCAAGGTTAACCCTCTACAAACACAAGTGATTCTATTCCATCATATCTCCTACAAAGCATTGCCTCCTCGGTTATCCCCAGTCTTCCTCTTATCATCATCATCATCATCGCCATCATCGCCATCATCATCATCATCATCACCTAATATTTAGATGTAATATAATCTCACAATAATAATTTAACATTGTAACTAATATTTATATAACTTCCCTAAGTGCCAGGCACTGGGCTAATCACTTTATAAATATGACCTCATTTGACCTTCACAATAATTCTGGTCAATAAGTAGGTGCCAGGTGCCATTATTCTCATTTTACAGATGAGGGAAACGAGGAAAGCAAAAGTGTAGTGGTTTTCCCAGCTAGTAAGTGTCTGAGAACACATTTGAACTCAGCTCCTTCCCTGTTACCTACAAATTACCAAATCTCCTGGCTGTTTTCCAGTGTTCATCCTTCTTGACTTCTTTGACCCTGTCAGTGACTATCTTCTCCTCAAGACCTGGACCTCCCTTGGTTTTCATGGCATTTCTCTTCATTCTGGTTGTCCTCCTACCTCTCCATCCTCCCCTTTTCAGTCTCCCTGCTGGTTCTTCACCCATGTGACAAACACTAATCATAGGGGTCCCTCAAGGTTCTCATGGACACTCTTCTTGTCTCTCTCTATGCTTTCTCATTCAGTCTCATTACTTCCTGAGTTCAGTAATCATTTTTATGCAGGTGGTTCTCTGATTGATACATTCAGCCCCAAGGTCTCTCTAATCTCCCATCTCCCATCATCTGGTACACGTTCAATCCCTTGGACTAGATGTCCAATAGACAGCTCACACTCAGCATATTCATAGCCAAATTCATTCTCTTTTTTCCCCAAGCTCTTGCACTTCTCAGCTTCCCTGTCACTGTTCCGCACCCTGCCATCCTCCTAGTCACCCGGTCTTTGTTATCATTATTGCTATCCACATTGACATCTCTATCCACTCTTCACTCTCACCTCCACCCCAAGCCAAATCTAGTTGTTTCTACCTTAAGGGAATCTCCAGTCTACTCTTCCTTCTTCCAGATGACACTTCCACCCATTGAATGCAGGTCTTCATCACCTCATGCGCAACTATTGCAACAGACCTCTCATTAGCTCCCTCCTCAAGTCTTTCTCCACTCCAGTACATCTTCCACTCAGCTGTCAAAATGATCTTTCTAAAACATAAGACCTACCATGTCACCTCCATGCTCAATATATGCCAGGGGCTCCCCATCACCTTGGGGATCAAGTATGAACTACTCTCTTTGACTTTGAAAGCTCGCCATAACCTGTCTTCTTCTTCCCTTCTCAGTCTCCTTAAACCTTGCTTCTTTCTCTGGTCCAGAGATGCCAGGCTTCTTGCTGTGACATCCCATTTTCCTGCCTTTGTATTGACTGCCCCTTGTATCTGTCTTTGCCCTCTGGCTTTCTGGGTTTCTTTCAAGGCTCGTCTCCAATGCCGCCTCCCTCAAGAAACCTTTCCTAATCCCCTCTCAACCCAGCTGACACTTTCCTCTTGAGCTTTCTTCACTTTGACACTGTACATGACACACACACATACACGTTTTAGGTGGCTGCCTCCATCACAGTGGATGGCACTGTGAGAGGGACTGTGTTTTTGCCCGGTGTTGGCGAATATAGTCATCATTTAGTGTATTCTTGTACAGTGATTGTGATCACTTGCAAACCTTCCAAGTTACTTACTCTCCCATCGACCCCAGACTTCAAAATCTCAATAACTTGACTATTTCTAAAGGAATCACTATATTTTTGCTGGGTCTTGGGAAGCAGAAATCCATTCCAATGGCAGTCCACACTCATACAAAATATCGTTTATCTATTGTGTCCTCCCTGCGGGCCTTTATGGGGCTGCTGTGGGTTTCTTCCAGGCCAGGCAGCCAGTGTTATTGTTAGTTAACCCAGACACTTATGTCAGAAAACTCAGGAAGTATTTTAAGTGTGTCTGGAAAGATACTCTGGTTGTCTACTGCGGGAAGAAACTTTCAAACCAGTGGCTTGAGATAATGAGCTACTTCATCCTTCTTTGACAAACATATGTTCTTGCTTGTTAGAGAAGGCTGGGGTTGATTGTGTTCATCTCAGACACGAATGGAATTCTCTAAGAAGAGCTAAACTGAGGAGGCTTTTAGGTCTGGGGGATATTTTGTTTGAATTTCCTCCTTTTGGCTTTCTCTCATCCTTTCCAGTGATTTTAATTTCAGATCAAAGAAGGAGAATTGCCTTAGAACAGAGTTCACAATTGGGGAAAAAAATTCTATGACTCTCACTAGGAGATACAGACTGTCCATTTCCCCATAGCTTGATGTGACCCACTTAGGCCTTTCCTGTGACTAGTCATTCTGATGCTTCACCTTGACCTTGTGAACATGTTGCATCCTCCCCATAGAACATAAGCTTTATGAAGGCAGGAACTGGTTCCTTTTTGATTTTGAAGCACTAACACTTAGCATGGAGTCTGGTACACTGCAGACACTTGATAAATGGTTATTTTTTGACAGTTATGTGCTTGGAGACTTTTTTCAACCTTACCCCTTTCATATTGTGTATTTTGGCCCAAAGTAATGAGAGAGACAGAAATGGGCAAGCCTGACCCTTGATCTCTTCTAGAAGGAAAGCAGAAATAGGCTGAAATATCAGGTTATATCCTTCTAACACTTTGTATCTGACCATACTTTCTGTATCTTGTTCCATTTGATCTCCACAATTGTTCTATGAGAGAGAAAGTGCAAGGATTTCCATCTCCACTTATGCTTAGACTGGGTCTCAGTTTCCTAATTGGTAAAATGGAGGTATTCCTGTCTGGTCTGCATACATCTAAGGGTTGTTCTTTTATGAAATAGCATATCTATGTGAAAAGGTTTGTTAAGAATCAAGGGAGAAACCATTATAGAAACTATAAAAGAGAAGGGCATTTCCTGATGTGTCCTTCACTTTGGCTCTCTATCACATTTCCTGGAAGTGAGATGTATACATACACACATATATACAGACATATTTACATGTGTGTACATATGTTGTATTGTGCTGTTGTCTCTCCTTCTAGAAGAGAACCAAAATGACATTTCCATGCCAGGGTCAAGGTGCAGTGCTGTCTGACTGTGACTGATCGGACCAATCTGAACTCGGAAGGCTGTCTCACATGTTGGGCACAATTAGTCCATGTGAACACTTGGGATGGAGATGTCTATGTACATATACATTTCCTCATAAGGCTATGAGATGATAAGTGGGTCTGTGTGCTGGTGGCATGATTTTCTCTGACATAATTCAAAGAGATGCCCTCAAGGGAATGGCCATATCTTATTGCAGTAAAACCTCCATAACCTGCATGAATGGGAAACAACTGAAATTCCCAAAGTCTGAATTCTAAATAGTTTTGAATCAGTTAATCAACAAGCATTTGTAAAGTCTCTAGTATGTCCCAGGCATTGTGCTGGGTGGTATGGATATCAAAATGAGAATTAAAAGCCCCTTCTCTCAATGAGCTTCTTTCTTTCCTGCATTGAAAAGAATTAAACTTTTTGTTTATTTGTCTTTAGTTTTATGTAACAAATATTATTGGGCAGCTAGGTGGCACAGTGGATGGAGTTCTAGGTCTGGAGTCAGAAAGACCTGAGTTCAAGTCTGGTCTCAAACACTTACTAACTATGTGACTCTGTTTGCCTCAGTTTCCTCATCTGTAAAAAATGAGCGGGAGAAATTACTCCAGTGTCTTTTCTAAGAAAACCCTAAATGGGGTCACTAAGAGTCAGACACAAAACAACAGCAAATAGTATCTTGCATATACTCCTTAGCCAAGTGTTGCTCTGGGCTGGACCTGCTTTAACAAATAGATAAGGATTTTTCATGATTACCGTTACTGTATAACTCATCTACTTTAATTTCTCAAGAAGTGGTTTGCTCTCTTCTGTTTGTTAAACATCCTCACTACTCATATTTACTCTGAATTTACTTGGCAAACACTTGATTTAAGGTGTTAGAGATTAGAATTCCCTAGTCCAGTCTAGGTAAGGAAATCAGCAGTTAAAGGTGAAGGCTGTGAGGGGCGGCTGTACTGTGTTAGGATAGAGAGAGGATGGCTGCTTTGGTCTAGTTTGGTCTTGAAACACAGATGCTTTTCTGGACTCTCGATCAATAACCACAAATGACACGTTGCTCTCTTGCAGCCCCCCATGCAGGTGTCAGCCCCGCGGAGTATTATCACCACCAGATGGCCCTCTTGGCAGGCCAGCGCAGCCCCTACGCGGACATCATTCCTTCTGCAGCCGCTACTGGAGCGGGAGCCATCCACATGGAATACCTTCATGCCATGGATAGTAAGTCCAATGATTCTGGGGTGGGCTGGGACCGGAGCTTATTCCTGCAACAGAAGAGATGCTGTTTTCATTGCGTACATGTACTTGCAAGCTTATGTTTCTTGCTGAACTTTCTCTCCTGGAAATTCATTTTCATCATTGATTCTTAGCTTTACCATGAAAGCCAGAAGGTATGTACTGCTTGACGACTCAAAGAAAAGTCTGATTAAGTCATCTGGACTTTATCTTTATTGCTAATTGGTAGGTCTAAGGGAGAAAGTACCTAAAATGATGAGTCAGAGCAGCACTGCCTGCCGAAGGGCTGGAATCTGAGAAGAGCATCCACTGACTCCTCCCAATTCCTACCTTTTATTGAGCATTGCCATATGTGTTCAGTTGAGCAACATAGTAGATATGGTCCAGTGGTGGAGAGGGGGGAGTGGGGTGCCTGGTGGTAAGGATTCCTTTAGGACTAGCTCTGCATGTCGGTGCCATTCTGGGAGCTCACAAGGGCCCTGTATTTGGCTCCCAGATGCCCAGGGGGAAGAGAGATGCCCTGGAGAGGGATCCAATTTGTTTGCATCCCTTTTTACCAAGGAGAGACTCTTTTCTCACTAGGTCATCCTATTTGAATTCAATTTGCAAGCATTTCTGAAGGGTCTGCACTGTGTGCAGTATAGAGCATGACTTCCCTTAGTTAGTATTCCTTCTGGCCACATTCTTGCCCATGGCCCCCTCCCATGACCACTCTCTGGTTCCAAGAAGGCTAACCCCCAAGAGACAAGTCAACACCACAGCAGGGATCGCTACCTAAACATGTTGCTTCTTTAATATTTTAAAATAGCAATTATTATTTCATAACACCTCTCCTTAGAATAAAGGAGATTATGCTAAAACTCTCTGTGGCTGTGGAATAAGTTTGTCCACCTGTCATTTTTATCTGTCCTAGTGAGTCATATCTAGAAGCAAGCAGCCTCCACTTCAGACATTAGAATTTTCCTTTGACAACCATGTTAATTCCTGCCACAGCTACCTTGTAGTGTCTTGGTAGAGTCATTTGAAATAAAGGTTGTGGGAGTGAAAATGGATAGGAGACCTGGATTCAGGTTCAGGCTCCTCTGTTTCTGGGTGGTAGCTGAGCCCTTGATGAAGCCCCCTATCCCCTGCTAGGTTCATGTGGTTCATCTAAAAAATGGAGATACTATGGTTAGCCCTACCCACTTCACAGGGTTGTTGAGAGGATCAATGGAAAATGACTTTGTAACTGCAGAACTTTTATTGCTTCATCCCACTATCACCAGCATGCTTCCCCCAACTCCTCACCCCATCCAAATCCTCTCATGATTCATTATCTGGCGGTTCTGTTATAGTAGCTATCTAATGGGGGTTAATGGGCACCTGCACTCTCTCTTATCTCCTAAGCCTCCTTCCCCATATCACCAGAGTGATGCTCCTGTGCCATCAACCCAGCCACTCTCACAAGCATCATCAGTGGCTCCCTATTGCCCTGCCCATTGTCTCCTTATCAATAATTCCCTGTGGACTCTCATTGCTCAAATTTCAGTTTGATTTTTGCCAAGGAAAATCATACAAAATCAGAGTCGGAAAGGACTTCAGAGTCCCCCTAGATTTCTCTGTGCTTGAATAAGAACCCCCTCAACAGAAAATCTGGCAAGTGGTCATTGAAACTCTGCTTGAGGACCTCCACTGATGGGGAGTGCCCTACCTCCTGGCAGCCCAGTCCACTTTCATAAAACTTTCATTTTTAGGGAAGTTTTCCAGATATAAAGTTCAAACCTGCATCTCTGCACCTGCTCTGTACTGCTGCCAGCTCTACTTTCTGAGACCCTATTCCCAGTAACAGCCCATCACATACTCAGATACCTGTCATAAGCCCCACCCCCAAGCCATCTCTGCTCTGCCTGATTGGACTTGCTCAGTTCTTTGACTTAATTCTCATGAGACATGATCTCCTGCTACCCCTCTCCTTGGGTGTCCTCACTCCTGCTTCTCTGTTGCTTGGTGATATACTTTCTAAAACATGGTGGGAAGGTGCCCAAAACTGACCAACCCGCTAAAGAGGGTCACAGAAATCCCACTCAATCCAAAGAGAGTTGAGTAAGGACCTACTAAGATCAAGTCATTATTGGGCATTAGGGATGTAAGGATGAAAAATGGATAGAAAACATATTAGCCCATGATATCATTTGCATATAATAATATATAATAGCTCCCCTTTTTAGAGCACTTGATGATTAATAAAGCATTTTACATATGTTACCTCTTTCAAACCTCACAACAATTCTGTGAAATATTCACAATTATTTTTATCCCCATTTGAGAGATGAGAAAACTGATACTCAGACTGCAAAACTTAGTGACTTGTCCAAAATTCCATAAACTAGTAAATTTAAAAGACAGGATTTGAACTCAGATCTTCGTTTGTTCAAGACCACTGCTTGCTTCACGATACTAAACTATGGGGCCCTTAGTCAGAAGGACACATGCCTAGATTTCTTGTATCTTGAAGTCGGGTCAGGTTTTGAACCTAACTTTTGCCTTGGGCCCATTGGGGTGAACTTGCTTGCGGCAGGGCCAAGCCTTCGGAAGTCTGCAGTGAGAGACTTTCTGAATGTGTCCTAAGTGTCTGAGCTCCGTCCAGTGATGCACTCAGGCTCCCAGGTGATTTCCCCAGGCACATGGATCATACATCCTCTTGTTTTCCATCAATCTGATTCATTGCTATTTGCTGTTGGGAGGGATGGGAGAGGGCTGGGTGTGCTGGTGTGTGTGTGTGTGTGTGTGTGTGTGTGTGTGTTGATCTTACATTTCAGATTCATCACAAACATTTCAATTAGAGATTGTCTCAGCTTTGAAGAAAAAAATGAGCCCAGTGTTATTATGCAAATTAGTTATTTTAAAACAGTAAATAGAGAATTAAAATATGAGTGGGTGCTGGGAGGTCAACCCACATTACCTTCTGCATTTGATGAGAATGTGTTCAGTCAGACTAAGGCCTCTTTGATGTAAATAAAGGCTGAAGTCACCCTTTTACTTTGTAAAAATTAATTAAAAGTATCCTAACTTGCTGGAGTCTTCGGTAAAATTGATTGTCATTAAGCAGGAATCTCAATGTCCCATCATTCATCATAGAGAAATCAGCCCTTCCATTCTTTGTCAGAATTTTAGATTACACCACAGAAACAAAACAATGAGCATGAAGCCAAAATGATCATGTCTCTTTGAAACAATAAGGTGCCCCACACTCATTTCAGAAGAGTCTGATCGCTGCCTAACCCTGACTGCTGAGTGTGGCTGCTGAACAGGGCAAAGTCATTGAGAATTCTGGAGTGGCTTCCAAGCAAAGATCTCAAAGCACCCCCGAGTCCTCGTCTTCTACCTCTCCCACAAGGAGTGGATGCTACATGGAAAGGTGCTCAAAGGGCACTCTCTCTCTACCATCTTTAAAACTGTCAATGCTGGGTTTTAAGTAGGGCAAACAGGACCATTTGGACTTAGCTTTCTAGTTCAGAGGTGAATCGATCTTTTAAAAAAATGAGTTATTTCTCTGACTTAGTAAAATAGCAAAATTTCAAAGGAATTCAGCCATCCTTAATTCTCAAGCATTTTCAAATGGAGTCGTAGATGCAGAGTGCTTTGTAAACCATGAATGCACATCAGCTGCTCTCACACCTGAACACAAAGGCCTTCCACAATGTACTTGACAAGTAGCCATCTTGCCGCTAAAAGACCCCAGAAGGAACTGGGCAATAGGGCACCTGCCAAGGCAGCCTGTTTCACCGTGAAACAGTTCTAATGATTCTCTTTTATAATCCCAATTTCATTCTTTTCAGCTTGTACCCATTGCTGCTGCCCTCTGACTATAAGTCCGTCAATGAGCCTTTATTTATGCCAAGCACTGGGTCAAGCCCTCAGGATTCAAAGAAAGGCAGTCCCACAGCCCTTGCCAGCTCCTGTTCTCATGAGGGATATAAGATAAAAGCCACTAGACAGGAGATGCAGAGGGGAGAGGGAAGGCCATCTCCAAGGGCAAGGATCAGCAACTCTGGAGCTGGGAAAGGCTCTCCTCCTCTACTGTCAACCTTTCCGTGACTAGCAGAAGGCATCATGCCCTTCTCTGAGTCCGTTTTCATCTTCAGATGGAACATTCCCCGTTTCTCAGCTGATCTTACCAAAGAATGGACCTTCACCATCTGTGTTGTCCCTCTCTGGACACCCTCACGTGTCCTTCCTCACTGCTCAGAATTTGAACACAAGTCATCCTTCCTCACCCCAAGTCCAGTAGCACTCTTTCTGCTGCACCCCCAGAGATGGATACTAACAATAAGACAGTCAGTCAAAAGTAAAATTCTAAGGAGCAGCTGGGTTGCCCAGTGCATAGAGCTCAGAAAGACCTGAGTTCAAATGTGGCCTCAGATGCTTACAAGCTGTGTGATCCTGGGCAAGTCACTTAACCTCTGCTTCAGTTTCCTCAGCTGTTACGTGGGAATAGTAGCAGCACTCATCTCCCGGGGTTACTGTGAGAATGAAATGAGATAACGTCTTAAAGCTCTCAGCACAAAGCCTGCCATAAAGTAGGTAAGCTATAAATGCTTATCCCCCTCAGTTCTCTTCCCTGAATACACTTCCATGCTAGTAATGGCTATCCACAGCATAACAAATGAAAGACTTGGCACTCAGATCTTTAAAATTTAAGAAAGCAAAGATTTGAATTAACTGTAAAGACGTAGAAAAATTGACAAAGTTAATTTTGATTTTCCACATTAGAAATGACAAACTCATTTGGCTGTGGGATGACCATTGTCTTGTTCCATATATGTTGGTGTGTTTTTAACAATTTTTAAGGAATGTTATTTTACATGCAAAGATTCTACTCTGAGAAACAAGCTCCCAGAGCTTACTGAGGTGAGCCGGTGTCTAGCTGGCCACGCCAGTCCTTCTAATGAAATCTGTGGGCCCCAGTGGCCGAGTCTTCTGCCCCCTTGATTTGATCACTGACAGATAACTTGGTGCCTTACATTAAGGCCAGATTTCCACAAATTCAGGGCTATGTACACATACTGTCAGCTGATAAATCACCATGTCGGGAAAGAAAAGTCCATTTCCACTTAAGACCAGTCATGTTCGGTTTGCTTCTTATGGGGTGAAATGGTCATTGGACATTTTCATTAAGTTTCCCTTCATGGTTTAGCAATGAAAATGTTCCATTGGAGATGACACTATTAAGTCAGCAGGGCATACCTGCCAATACAAAGCACATTTAAAACCTGGGATCCAAGGAACTGGTGTTTTTGAATAGGGCTGAAGTGCGGGGTGGGGAAGGCAACATGGTAGCCTTTAATTCTTTACTCTTTCCATTAAAAATGGCACAATTCTGCCTACCCTACCTCAAGTGCACTCGAGCCCTGAGGCTGTCAGTGATAACTGCAGGAGGGTCTCTTCTGAGTGCCTTCCTCCTCCATTAGTCTGAAAAGCAGAGCCAAACCTCAGTTAGGAAGTTGAATGGCTATCACACTGTCCATTCTCAGTCCTTTTCATCCACTTGCCTTGGAAGTTCTGTGGGTAGAAATGAAAGTCAGATTTTCAAATGCATCTTATGGCTCCTGCAGTCATTTGAGGCTGGTTTTCCTTTTTGGAAAAAAACAAATGTCTCATTGAGAGTTTTATTCACCCTTTAAGTATCACCTGGATCAGGTAAGATCAATGGGGAACTTGGGAAGACGAGGCTCGTCGATGGGAATCTCATGTTTTCTTTCAGTTTCTCTCCTGGAAATGGTGGGGGCTTAAGTCTGTTGGGACCCTCTTCTCAGCCTCTGTCTTGTTGCTTGTGGCGAATTAATGATGTGAATGTCTAAGGAGCCGTCAGATCCATAAATCACCAGAAATGGGCGGGATAACACATAAAAGTCTTTCCCTTTTGTTTAGCAATTCATCACTTTGTTTGCACATTAATAAACAGCGCTCCCCTGAGGTAAGCTAGTGCAAGATAAATATTTCTCCCTAATTTCCTCAATTGTAGCTAGTAGATCACAGATCGGAAGAGTGGAGCTTGTCAAGGCGAGCTGCTACTGCTGCTCATGGGTGTATAAGGCTGGGCTAGGGGGTGTCTTTCTTTTACTCTCCCAACACATGCCCAGGAGTAATAGATAACCAGGTCCTTGGTACAATCAGACATAATTGGTCCTGGTTTTGTTTCCATAATAGGCACCAGATTCCCCAGCCCCAGGCTGTCCACGAGACCAAGCCGGAAACGGACACTGTCCATCTCCCCACTGTCTGACCATAGCTTTGACCTTCAGACAATGATAAGGACATCACCCAACTCACTGGTCACCATCCTCAATAATTCCCGCAGCAGTTCATCGGCCAGCGGCTCCTATGGTCACTTGTCTGCAAGTGCAATAAGGTACGTGTGCATTTGGTACAATCGGAACAAAAGCATGAATCTGTACCCAAACAAAGGTGTGTGTGTACATGTGTGTGTGTGCGTGTATGATAAACCTGAGGGAAGAAGTGCCCCAGTGCCTCCCCAGAGTCACGTCTGGCACAAAAGCCCTTATAATGAATTCCTAAACCTAATATGAACAGCAGTGAAAGCATTCCCTAGGTGCAGAGGGAAAAGACTTGAGTTACCTCATTACAACACAATTCTGGAAGGGGAGGATTTGCGGGGGACAGGCTTTTTTCTTGTTCTCCAAATAATAGTTGCTCATACTGATGAAAAATGGTTGGTATCCAACAGTGGAATCTTGGGGAACCTATGGTTATATGTCATGACATTGCCCTCCTGCTGAAGAGAAATGATGGTTAAAGAAAGCAGGAAATGGGGGCATTTTCCTTGGGAGAAAGCATGAAAGCAGCCAATGGAACTTCTCCAAACAGTGGGGAAATGGAGTTATGACAATCACTTAGTCATTACTTAACCTGATGCATTCTCCATGCTCTTGCAAACGACTGTGCCATCAGGAGAACTTATTCCTAGATGATCTGAAGAAAGTGTTTTTCCTTTGGAAGGCAGCCTCACGTAATGAAAAGGGTAGTGGAGGTGGGGGTGGAACTGAGACTCAGAATGTAGGGGTCCTCAGCTGCTCCTTAGCTGCATGATTTCCAGAAAGCCCCTAAAGTTCTTTGACCTTCTGTTTCTTCACGTATAAAATGGGCTTAGTTATGTAGGTGGGTAAGAACTGGATGTGATCATTCCTATGAGAACACTTTGTTATAGCAAAGGGCCAAAGGGAACATGTATTCTCCCACCTTGCCTGCTCCTATCTAGGTGGGCAGTCTCTTCACTGGTACAAACTGCAACCTTCCCATGTCTCCTCAGCCTGTACCACTGTTGCCTTTGTCCACCCACTTGTTTTTAAAGAAATTAAGTCCCTAGGTTTTGTCTTTTAAATAACCAATTAAAATGTTTTGCTTCTACTTGAAATTTCATAAATGGGAAGAAATCCCTGGTGTGGAAATCCCTTCACCAAACCTGATAGGCAACTCCTCTGGAACATCTGTAATGTAAAATTTTATGCATGATCGCATTCTCTAAGTGGCCAATAAGACCAGCAAGGCCAGATCTGGCTTGTAAGGCCAGTGAAGAATCTTCCCTCAGCCTCCTCCCATTTTCTTTTTCTTATCCTTGTCTCACTTCCCCTGTTTCCACCCATCTTCCCTAGCTTTTGTCTCAAAATTTGTTTCTTTGGATCCCAGGTACCCAGCACATGGTGTAACATTCAGTCAGTATTTAAAGAAATAGGTACTGAGTGATTGATCCTCCCCTCTCTGCTACCTTTAAGTCAGACTCTAACATATTTTACATTTAATAAACCATAAAGTAAGTCTAGAGAGGAAGATGAAGAAAGAGAGAAAAAGAGAGAGAGAGACAGAGACAGAGAGAGAGAGAGACAGAGAGAGAGAGCTGATCTTGATGGAGGGTATAGGGAGGGTACATTGAGGAATTAAAGTCAGCCAGAGCCAAGGTGCCAATGGAAGCAGCCCCACTCACGGCAAAAGGCCAGGGCTACTTTTCTTAACCGTACCAGCTGGGTCTATGGAAAATGGATCCCTGAGGCTATGACATCTTGGACTGGCTCTGACTGTTGTCTAGATCTTCGGGGAGCCTGGCCAGTCCCTGAGGCATTATTGTTAGATGCCATGACACCCCAGATGTTCTTAGATCAGCCCCAAGAATACCAGGCAGCTGTACAGTTTCTGCACATGCCTCATGCCTCAGCTTGAGAGCATGTAAACAAGGGGAGTGTCTGAGTTGATGTTCTATGGAATATTCATTCTTAAAAAGTGAATAAGGCCAATCTTTTTTCATGAAGAGACCTCCAGGGTCATACAGCTCTACTCCCTCAATTTAGAGATAGGAAGACTGAGGCCCAGTGAGTTGAAGAGACTTGACCAAGTTTGCATGGCTGGTATGGGACTGAGCTGACTTTAATCAGTCAATTCCAAGTTCAATACTCTTTCTCCTGAATTTAATCAGCATGCGTATTTTAAGTACTGACTGTATAACAGACATTGTCCTATGTGCTGAAGATACAGGATGAAAACCAAATGTTGGCTATTTGGTTTCTCCATGCTTTTCCCTCTTCCTTTTCTCTGTCTGATGATTTCATTCCAACCTTCAAGCCTTTTGAATTGAGGGATTTTCCCAGGGGACTGATACTACTGAAGCGGATCTCATTGGCTACAAAGCCTTTCTTAGTTGTTTATCTTAGGAAGCTGTGGCCTTCCCTAACCTCCTCCTCTCCCCCAGGTGACACAAGTCTGTGCCAATTGAAAGAGCTAGGGCTCAGCTATTACCTGTCCCATTGTCAGAAGAAGAGAGGACCTGTGAGGAGTCCAGGGGTGGGGTGGAGGGCTCTAGGCTAGAGGAAATCCAAAATCTCAAAGTGGAGCTTGGAGAGGAAGGAGGACCAGGATGGCATGAGCACGGTCCCTATAATGGGGATTCTGGGAGGACACAGTCAGTCAGTTGACATTCATTCTGCAACTGAACAGATGTTGGGACACAAAACTCATTGTCCCCAATTCTTCCCTTGCCTCTGCGTTATGTTGTGACAGATGATATTGTCACATAACTAACACAATAATAATGCAGTCATTATGACTGTCTTCTGAATGCAGAGGCAAGGAGTGGAATGGTTAGAGGGAAGAGAAGGGAAGCTTACAGGATGAGACCCTGGGAGAGAAGGAAGAGAAAATGCACCAAGACAAACTGGGAGCTGATTTTGTCAATTGCCTTGAGTTTGTCTAGTGGTTAGATTCCACCTGGTGTTGACTGGACATGGGACATCTATGCTATTTAGGTGTGGACAGGTATGTCTTAGGGCTGCTTATTAGATAGCAGCTCAGACTAGAAACATCTGGCTGCAAGTGTGTGTGTGTGTGTGTGTGTGTGTGTGTGTGTGTGTGTGTGTGTGTGTGTGTGTGTGTAACTTTATACAGAGTTCTCTGAAAGAGATAGAACAAGGTATCCACTTGGTTATTACATATTAGGGCACAGTATCTAGGTTATGCAGTCCCTGAGTTCTAATGCTGCCTTAGGCACTTAATAACTGAGACATCCTGCACAAGACACTTAACCTCAGTTTCCAAATTTATAAAAAGAGGATAATAGAACCTACATCTTAGCCTTGTTGTAAGGAGGCTGGAAGTTACCCTTGCACGTAAGAGGAGTTTCCTTTCAGCCTTAAAGGTCCACACAACTGCTGTGCCCCCTCGTCGATGTTGCAGATGGTCTTCTGGCCAGGTTCTCAGGGGCCTCTACAGTAGGAGTCCCTCCAGTTCTTCTTGGCCCACCCTAGATTTGCCATCATCCAGCTGGAGTGGCACAAGTCTGAGCAAGCTTTCCCTCGGAGCCAGCGCTGACAAGCTCAGCCTGGTAACTGGAGCCTCAGCTACATTTTGCTGTTGCAGGCATCATCTCCTACTATCCCTGGCAATAACAGGACTGGCATCCAGCTGGAGCTGGTGCTTGGTGGGAGGGCACCTGGGACAAGAGAGAAGCCAGCTCGCTTTCTCCCTGCTGGATTGGCTCTCAGGTGATGATAAGAGGGGAGGTGGCCTTTCTAGCAGAAGAGTCAAAGCTGAGTGAGGCTACCAGGGCCATGTTTCCTAGTGTCTTCAGAAGGCTCTGAATTCTCCTTCCCTAGGCAGGTCCTTATGCAATGCCTTGGCTTGGGTTTCTTGGTTTCTTTAATGGAAGATGGAGGCTAAACATTTTCCTGTGAATCTTATTTTGGAATTGTGCTCAGAGCCATCAGGGACACTTGTGGTATAATGGCCAGAAAGGGCCACAGAGTCAGAAAGATTCATGTTCAGATCCTGACTTGGAAACACACAAGCTAAGCACTCCTGGGCAAGTGGCTCTGCCTCAAGGGGCAGTTATGTGTCTGCTGGCACAGGGGCATCTTCACCAGGAGCTGCAGAGATCACTGTTAGGGAGTTCTCCTGCAGGGATCCACACTGCTGGCCTCTTAGAATCTTCCTCTCCTCATCCCGCATTCTCCATTCCTCCTGGTTCTGCCCTCTGGGTCCAAGCAGAATCAAGCTGATCTGCCTTCCACCTAACAACCATTGGAGACAAGCATGGAGTGGGTCATGACCCCCTGGATCGTCTCTTTGCAGAATAAACTTCCCTGTTCCTTCAGCTTATCCTCAGATGGCATAAATTTAGAACTCCATCAGACTAACAAGCACTTACTCTGGAGTCCAGGGACCTTAGATCAAAGTCAAACTCACCTGCTTACTGGGTGACCTTAAGCTGGTTTCTTATCCCTTAGGGCCTCAGTTTTCTCATCTGTAAAAATGAAGGGATTGGATTATGTAACATCTGATGTTCTTCTAATTTAACGTTTATGATCCTATGAACCTTCCCCATTCTGGTAGCTCTTCTGGATGATCTCTAAATAGCCAATGGCCTTCCTAAGGTACCAAGAACTGAGTATGGTACAGATATGTGATCTGACCAGGGTAATGGATGGACTATTTCTTTGTTTTCCCTGCTTCTCAGTGCAGCCCAAGCCTGGGTTTTTTCACCTGCCCCATCATGCTGTTGATTCATATTGAGACTATGCCTACAAAGGCTCCCAGATCTTTTCCAGAAAAAGTTCTATCTTAACATGCCTCCCCCAATAAAATAAGAGATGGCAATTTTCCTTTGAAATGTTATGAAACCAAGTCTAGATTCATGCAAAGCACAAGAGATGCACGGCATTGCCACTCTGACTCAGACAGTTCCAACATGTTTCCACCCCTTCTGTGCCCATCAGCACATCCTAGTCCTGGACCAGAGTCTTTCCACTGAGTGTTTACATTGAGCTTCATGGAAGCAAAGAAGCTGGGTCTTTTTTCTCCTCGTCAGAAACACAGACATGTGTACGTATGTGCAAAAAAATAAATAAATAAGATTGACACCTTCCCCTTCCACAGAGGACTGCAAAGAATTGTTTCAACCAAAGTGCAGCTGATGGTGGTCACATCCACTGCTGGGAGCAGACACTGACTGACCTTGTTAGGGAAGCAGCCACTAGATTACTATTAGAATGCCTGCTTTGTGAGTGTGAGTGTGCGTGTGTATGTGAGTGTATGTTTGTATGTGTATGTGTGTTTCCTCTTAAAGTTGTTTCCATAAAATGTGACGGCCTCATGTCCTTACAGTATAGTGTGCTGTCCAACTTTACCTCCTTCTGACATTTGTAAGGTTTTCAAGATGGAAAGTGTCAAGGGCATGGGGAGATTTAGAAAAATAAGCCATGTCAGCAGACACCCCAGGATGAAGAATCAAAACTACTGAAGTGTTGCTTTTCTTCTCTGCCCCCTAGGTGTAAGGCATTTGGATTGTTTTCTCAGTTTCCCCAAAATGCTTTAAAAAGTTAGTGTCACATAATTATATGGAAAAAGGGTCAATTCAAAATTAAATTTGTTTAGAGTAGATACTACACCTATACTCTACAGTCATGGCTCAATGTCACTTTATTTTTAAAAAATCCACAGGAAGAGAATTATTCCTTCTCCTTTTGTCACGGAATGCCCAGTTAAATTCAAAAGCCTTCACTGTGTCAAGCATCATATTGGACTCTAGCAGCAGAAAGACAAAATAACCCGGCACAACTCCTGCCCCACCAGAGCTTCCCTTCCACTGGGCTGAGATGCTCTCTGTTCTTTCAATGGACTTTCACCGTGCAATGGGCTTTCCCCAGTAAAACAGAGAGCAGAGACTGGTCCATTTGCATCTTTGGGGCCTGGCTCCCTGGCACATATTAGCCACTGAATCAGTTCCTGCTGAGTAATTGATTGAATGGCATGTACTCCTAGAAGTTAATACCAAGTAAAGCAGAGGGATTTTGAGAGGTTTGCTCCTTTCCAATTCATCCTGACACACCAAGGCTGGTGTGATCTCTTATGCTCAGGCAGGGCCCAGAGGTGGTGGCCCCTTTTGGGGGGACACCCTGACCCTGACCAAAACTTGATCTTCCCCTTCTCCTTATGCCTTCCCATGGCCTCAAACTAATAACTCAGGTCCCACTGATACTGGCCTCCTGTAGGCAGCCAGATACTCACATGATACCAGCCTGAGGCAGAAGGAGCCCTTTGGTGTGATGGAAAAGACCCTTTCCAGCTCCATTGCTGGTCACTTAAAACCATGGGCCACCTCTCCCAACATTCCTGCGATGGTCATGCTAGACTCTCTTATCTGGGAAGGATCTCCTTGGAAGCCGTCCCTTTCAACCTGCTCATTTCATAGGTGAGGCACCTGAAGCCTGGGTTCCCACCTGCAATGAACATCCGAAGGCAGATGTGATTCCGGAGCCAATTCTCTTTCCACTGTACCATGAGAATGCCCTTTAAGGTGCCCATATCCCAATGAAAACCTCAATGGCACCTGGGCCACTGTACTTGTTCTCACTTCCTGAGATGCAGTTACAGATGGCAGAAGGCAGGCTTTATACTGTGATCCAAGGAAGATGTGGCTCAAATTTCTGTGGATGTGTGGGTTTGTAAGGTTGTGTGGTGTTCGTGAGGTTGTGTGGTAAGGTTGTGTGGCATTTGTGAGGTTGCGTGGCATTTGTGAGGTTGTGTGGTGTTTGTGAGGTTGTGTGGCATTTGTTAAGTTGCACACACTTGATCTGATCCATGGTCTCTAACAGGCAGCAGTAAAGGTCTGAAGAGCTAATGAAAGAATTCATTAATTCCTAAATGGACAACAAAAGCTTTTCCAGGGTTGTGGGAGGTCAGAAATTTCTCCAGAAGTGAATATTCTGCATAGCTCAAGTATTAGTGGGAGAATTTTTTAAATACTTTTTTCATGGCAATTTTTTTAATGAATTACACATTTCTTATCCCTTCTTAAAATATAAAATATAGTGTATCCTTTCTGTGAAGATTCTGGGTTACCTGAAGGTTACATTCATTATGGAATAACACAATGATGTCCTTCAGGGATTACTGAGATATGGATAGCTTATTTCTGTTACACACAATGGCCCTGCATGGGCATATATTTTGGTTTTTTTTTAATGAAGAACCTAAAGACTTTATGTATATCCTTTTCCCCCTTTTATCCTCCCTTGCGCTCAGCCTGTAAGCTACCACTTGTCTTTTGTGCTGATCTTGATGAGTTATTGTCTAGCAGCTCTCCTCATGACAATGTCCTTTTCCTCTTTATTCTGACTTGACAAGAACTGGTTAGCAGTGTCTGTAAACTAAGAGTCAATAGGTCCTGAGTGTATCCCTAAGGAGTTTTCTCAAGACTAAAGTGTCACAGTTTTTATTTGTTTGTTTGTTTTGCTCCAGATGTTCATACTCCTCCTGCTGCTACTTAAAGGATAATGAGCAAATTGAAATTCAAATAATTTTCTTCTGACTTCATAACTATCTGCTTAGAATATTGTTCCTACTGGTTTTCCCCTTGGGAATAGAACCTTCTGCTTGATCTCTTAATGTCTTAATAGACCTACAATTATGTAGTTTGTAATAATAAACATATAGGATTTTAAAAAATCTATACTACTTTCTACAGATCCTTGGAAGAAAAGAAGTAGAAATCTTAAAAGTAATTCATGTTTGGTTTTATCTCATTAAAGAGCCCATTTGGTGAACTGGTTACAATAAAAGAACAAATAGGGGGAAGGAGGAGGCTAGCCAGCCTGGGGAGGGGAACTGAAGAGTCATCCCATTTGAGAGGTGGGAGGGACCTGAAAAGTCACTGAGGCACACCTGCCCTTTCTGAGTCTGGTCCCGAGGCCCAGGCTTACTACAAGTATCCCAGCCTGTCAGTGGCAGAAGTAGGAAAGGCAAGGCAAGTGACTATATTGGAGACCCTTGAGCTGACAGGTGTGCAAGAGAAACTCAGCTTTGTGAGCAAACTCTTTTTCTTTGGGGCATGGTTGTACACAGTTGTGAAATTTTTCAGCAGGACTGAGATACCCAGAGTAGATGGACACAAGGAAGGTAAGTGCCGATGACCATATGGTATGATCTGACTCAAGACTTACTCAGGGATTTCTTGATTCTCCCCATTCCAGCCCCTACCTGACTCCAGGGTGTCTTAATCCTGCTAGAGTAGTGGGACCAGTGGTCTAAACCCCCAAATGCATTCCAATATATGCTATCACATTAGTGCATTTTACATTGAAACCTTGAGGACAGGGGCTGTCTTTTTGTTTCCCAACTTGTATTTCTGTCCCCAGCACTTAACACACAGTAGGAATTTAATGTTTATCGACTGACTCATCACTCAGTTTTTCCCTATGTTCAATCTGCTCTCCTTGGATGGCTCCCAGTAAGCTCTCCTGCTGCAGCAGGGTGATTTGGCCAGTGGTGGAGAAGGAGGCGGGGTGACCCTGGCTCTGGAGCACAACCCTAGTGCGGCTGGTGTACTTCTCAGAGCACATCTTCTGTGACACAATTGCTCTTCCTTATTATGTAGCGACAAGTTCTGTTACAGAAGGGAGAGACTAGAGGTAGGCTGAGAGCCTGGGAGTAGATCACTAGTTTGGGGAAAAAAATGCTGAGAGGGACATTTCTAATATAACAGAAAATAACTCTCTCCCTCTCCCTCTCCCTCTCCCTCTCCCTCTCCCTCTCCCTCTCCCTCTCCCTCTCCCTCTCCTTCTCCCTCTCCCTCTCCTTCTCCCTCTCCCTTTCCCTCTCTCTCTCTGTCTCTCTCTGTCTGTCTGTCTCTGTCTCTCTCTCTCTGTCTCTCTTTCACACACACACACACACACAAACACACACATACACAAACACACACACATGCACACACCCCCTTCTTGTCACTCCACCTCCCCCCCCCCCCCACTTTTCTGCTCAGGTCATAATGCTCCTTTATTTTACAGTTGAATGTAATATAGTTCATTTTCTCCATGTGTGTATTATGCCTCAATCCCATTTTATTGGGCACTGAAATTTGGCCCCCAAGTTGCCGATCGAGCCATTCTACCTCCTGGAATGAGAAGCACCCACATTCTCAATGTCCCTTCACTTACTGAAGGCACGGAGGTCCATTTGGCTTGGGTCCATCCTCATCCGTTCACACGGGGGACATTGTGATTGCTTGGGGGTGGGGGTGGGAGGGTGCCAGCCGGGTGTCTACTTTTTTGTTTGTTTGTTTTTTAATGAACAGAATAAGGTAGTTACACTTAGTAATGCTCGCTCCCTGAAAGGACAGGGGGTGTTAAATCATTGTGTTCTTTGATGAATGGCTCGTACACTGAAGAAGAAATTGGACAAACTGGCACAGTGCTCAGTGAACATGAAATCAGCTATTAGGGGAAAGCTGGGGAACAAATTCCGAGGCTGATATGCATCTTTTGATTAATGTCCTATCAATCATCCATAGTGGCTCCCTTTGCTGAGCCTCGTGGTAATCATTCATGGTTGCTTACAGAAACACTGGCAGGAACTCTGGCCCGACAATAACGGAATATTATTACTGATTTCCCCCTAACTCTTGCTGGGAACAAGGGCTGTTTTCACCACATTTCTGCCTCCCTTTATTAAAGAAATACAATACAAAATGAAAAGAGAGATCCTCAAAGACTAGTCAAATTCTCTGAGGGCATTCTTAATGATATTCAGACCTAAATTGGTAGCCTTTTGTAATGCCGGGCTCCCTCACTCAATAACAATAATATAATCACATTGGAGCTGTCTCTTTCTAGGGATTGTCGTCCAGTGGGCAGAATGTAAAGTCACGTTAATGGACAGAGAATGCCTTTTGAATGGTTACTTAAAATGGTTGGATTTTTAAAATTGTAATATTATCGGTTAATGTGCTTAGTAGCAATAGCAATTAATGTCCCAGACTCGAAATTTGCATGAAATCTACCTTTGACATTACAAGAAACCTTGATTCTTGCTAGGGATTTCACCAAGGGTAGAAAAAATATTTTAATTTGCAAGGCTATTTTAACTCATTATAAGAAAGAGAGACCCACGAATGTAATTATGTCATTTTTTCATGCAGTTTTAAGCCATTGGCAAAAAGCTATATGAGCATTTCATAGTTTTCTAAGAGGATTTTACCCAGAACAATTCACTTTTGAAGTCCAACACAAAGAGCAGTTTGGCATTCTGTACCCAGAGCAGTCTGTAGGGCAGTTTTACCAGTACTCAACTGTAGTCTGGGGAAGCCTGGCAGGGAGGGGGTGTAATGAAGTGATGACAGGTATTAGCATGCATAATGGGCGGTAATAGACACTTAATGCTGTTTAACTGCAAGAAGGAGATGTGCTTTCCCATTGGGATATTTCCGCATCAAAGCCCATTGATCACCATTTTCCTAGGGGAGAGGTTAATCCATCAGCTTTCAGTAGCAGACAGCCCTGATGGAAATTCTAGAGGTGACATTCTGGATGAACCAAGCCTTCCGTCTTAACAAACAAATGAGTGATATGACAAGCTTGGTGTTCAAAACACATTCAGCCAATTGATTTTCTCTCCTCTTGTAATAAGATCTAGAGACGTATGAAAGAGTGTAGCCTGAGCCGTGATGAAAGGAATTGCTTCATCCATGAGAGTCTGTAGAGCTCCGTACCCGGGAAAAGCACTTCCTATAAAGCATGTCGTCACCCGTCCCTTTTTTATATAAAGTTTGTTATTGCAATAAATAGCTGTTATTGAACTCCTTGCCTTTTATTTTGGCTTTGCAGAACCTTCTTTAGGCGAGTATACATGCGCGAGTGAGTGTGTGTGTGTGTGTGTGTGTGTGTGTGTGTGTGTGCAAGCAGCAGTTTTGCTCTTGGGAGATGTTAGGATGGGCAGGTGACCATTTGGAGTAGATTACTAATAAAGGAACTGCCAGCTTGGATCCATTGGTACCTTTGAATCATGGCATGGGTAGGAGAGGATAGGAAGACACTGTATATGGATAGCATCCTTCTGAATTCAACCAAAGTAACAGTCTGTCTTCTTTGTTGTCTGCTTTCTCCTGCTGCAGTCCTGCTCTGAGTTTCACATACCCTCCTACCCCAGTCTCTTTCCAGCATATGCATCAACAGATTTTAAGTCGGCAACAAAGTTTAGGATCTGCTTTTGGACACAGTCCTCCGCTCATCCACCCGGCCCCAACCTTTCCTACTCAGAGACCCATTCCTGGCATCCCTAGTGTTCTGAACCCTGTTCAAGTGAGCTCTGGTCTGTCGGAGGCCACACAGGTGAGAGTAAGAGAACAAAACTCACTGTTGTCTCTTGAGAACTTTTCAAGAAAACCACATAGTCATGCAAGTAGTTAATAGAACAGCATCTTAGGTAGCAGGCATTGACTCCTTTCTATGTGCAGGATGCCATCTTGGACATGGCAGCTGGGTAGTGCCACAGCACACACAAAAATATACTAGCAGTTCAAATCCTGCCTCACATACTCAGTAGCTGTATGACCCTGGATAAGTCACTTAATATCTGGCTGTCTCAGTTTCTGCATGTGTAAAACAGGGATGATAATAGTGTCTACCTTTCAGGGTTGGTGTGAGGATCTAGAGATAATATTTGTAAACTGCTATGGAAATATTAAAGGGCTATGGAAATACTAGCTATTACACAATGCTAGTTATTACTTTTTCCTTAATAATTCCAGGCAGCATCCTCCTGATCAATTCTAGCCAGTCATCTGTGGCCTTTCCCAACAAAGCCTACCTCTTGAATAATATAACTTAATGGAGTGAGTTCTAACAAAGGTCAATGGAAAGTTACATGGTGCCTCACCCTGAAGCTCATCCCATCTTTAAATAACCTGAAATCCTAATAGAAGATCAGGGATTGGGAGACCTCATTTGCCTCCATAGGAGGACATTTCCCAGGTTCTCTAGCACATGGGCTAATGCAAGCAAGGGCGGGGAGATTCCATAGTGGGCTACTCTTCTCAACATGGTCCCATTAATTCAGAACAGAAGACAGCAACATCTCAAGCCCAACTGTTCTGGTCATAATGTTGTGTTTTCCCCATTTGGGCTTATTCTTTGTGAGAGCTGCTAAAACTTGAGTCCAAATGCCATCTCCGCACATTGACTGTAGCATATTTATATCCATGAAGGAAAAGGTAGAGCATCCTTTCCCCTCTCTGTTCTGATTCAAATGAAAGAATGCTCCATTCAGCCTGTTAATCTGGGTCCCTGAGCTCCCTCTCCAAATAAGGTTGTCCTCCAAATGAAGCAAAGCGACTCACATGGTTATGGGATGTTACGTTGATCAAGGCTTTATTTTGTTTTTGGACTGGAACCCTGAGCAGCAAAACAAACCAACGAGCGAGTCTGCAGTGAGCAGCACGGGAGACCCGATGCACAATAAGCGCTCCAAGATCAAAGCTGATGAGGAGCTGCCCAGCCCAGGGGCCGGAAGTCTGCAGGTACAGCATCTGGAGTCCCCTTCTCAGCGTGGCCTTTCCCTTCCTCCCCAAAGAGCAGGCTGTGTGGCCTCTGGACTTCTTTCAGGCATTGCTTTCACCCAATGCAGATATTCAGGAATACATGCAAAATTTTGCCTTGGCCCTTTTGTTGCCCAGAGCCCAGTATCTATCCGGACTCATTGACTTCCTATTTCTTTGTATCTTGAGAAGAGAACCCTGAAAGTAACAAAAGACAAGCAAGAGATAGTTCTAGGTAATGGAAAGAGGTACCAGCAATCACCAGATGGAGAGGAGATAGGTTATCTACAATCCATTGAATGAATGAATGAATGAATGAATGAATGAATGAATGAACAAATGGAGCCCACTCTGTATGGATGAGTGGCCTATAATTATCTTCACCCATTGACCTGGACTGAGGCTTATCTTTTACCTCAGCTTAAACCTCCGAACCAGAGGTGAAGCCAGAGCTGACTAATCCTGGCCATAGTGCAACATGCCATCTGCCTTTGTCTAGATAGCCCATATTAGCCCTAGACCTAGTTGATCAGTTGGCCCATTAAACTGAAAGTGGCAAAGACACAGCCAGCATCTGAGATTGAGCTTAGCTCTGGGCTTGCTTACTTAGAATTCCAGTGTGGAAGAAGCTCCAGGGGTGTGATGCAGGCCCATTCACAGCCCAGACTTGGCTTTTGGACTTGGACTCAGTTTTCTAGTGAACCTTCCTGAAATTTTGATTGCTATTTGAGGGAAGAGGTTTTGAATCTATTTCCAGACTGACAGCCAGTCGAAAAGCCTCTGTGGCTCCCTGAGAAAGGACGTACCCTATCCCAGTATGTGGGGTT